>NW_027248453.1:251766-304266 GCF_031021105.1 Erythrolamprus reginae
TTCAATTCAGTGACTGTGGATTGACCTACCACATCTATGGGAAGTTTGTTCCAAGCATCTACTACTTTTTTCAGTTAAATAATATTTTCTCATGTGGCTTTTGATCTTTCCCTTCAACTAACTTCAGATTGTGGCCCCTTGTTCTTGGGTTCACTTTCCTATCAAAAACACTTCCCTCCTGTGTTGTCATCATAGGTTCAGGTTTGTTCCAAGCATCTACTACTCTTTCAGTCAAATCATATTTTCTCCTGTTGCTTCTGATCTTTCCCCCCAACTCTATCTATCTATCTATCTATCTATCTATCTATCTATCTATCTATCTATCTATCTATCTATCTATCTATCTATCTATCTATCTATCTATCTATCTATCTATCTATCTATCTATCTTTCTATCTATCTAATATATCTTTCTATCTATCTATCTATCTATCTATCTATCTATCTATCTATCTATATCAACTATCTATCTATCTATCTATCTATCTATCTATCTATCTATCTATCTATCTATCTATCTATCTATCTATCAATCATATATATCATATCCATCCATCTATCTATCTATCTATCCATCCATCCATCTCTTCCTCCCTCCCTCTCTCTCTCTATCCCTCTCTATCTATCTATCTACATCTCTATGTATGTATGTATGTATGTATGTATGTATGTATGTATGTATATATGTATCTCTCTCTCTCTCTCTCTCTCTCTCTCTCTCTCTCTCTCTCTCTCTCTCTCTCTCTCTATATATATATATATATATATATATATATATATATATATATATGTTAAATGTTTATAGCTGGAATTTAAAATTAAGGGAGACCAGGATAGATCTATTTCGGCCTTATTAGGCCTCATCAGCTGGCCACACCCATTCTTTTACTGGGATTCGATCTGGGAAGCTTCTGCATTGTAAAGCAGAGAGCTAGCAATTAGACCCATCCGATCTGAATCCATCCAGCTTTGTACCAGGGAGGGGTATATGTTTTTTTTCTTATGTCGGATGACCCTGGTATATTTCCAAGGAACGTCACAGCTCCTCTTTTTTTGCCTATAGGCCCAGCCCAGGGCCACTGCAAGGCAGTAATATATCTATAGCCGACAAACTATATTTTGTATGTGTTAAATGTTTATAGCTGGAATTTTAAAATTAAGGGCCTATAGGCAAAAAAAGAGGAGCTGTGACGTTCCTTGGAAATATACCAGGGTCATCCGACATAAGAAAAAACATATACCCCTCCCTGGTACAAAGCTGGATGGATTCAGATCGGATGGGTCTAATTGCTAGCTCTCTGCTTTACAATGCAGAAGCTTCCCAGATCGAATCCCAGTAAAAGAATGGGTGTGGCCAGCTGATGAGGCCTAATAAGGCCGAAATAGATCTATCCTGGTCTCCCTTAATTTTAAATTCCAGCTATAAACATTTAACACATACAAAAATATAGTTTGTCGGCTATAGATATATTACTGCCTTGCAGTGGCCCTGGGCTGGGCCTATAGGCAAAAAAAGAGGAGCTGTGACGTTCCTTGGAAATATACCAGGGTCATCCGACATAAGAAAAAAAACATATATATATATATATATATATATCCATCCATCCATCCATCCATTATTATTAAATATAATTATAACACAATTAACTCCGTTCTACCCAATAATACACAGTATGGGGTAGAACTGAGTTAACTATATCAATCCGGCCCTCTACAACCATCCCAATTTCTCACGCGGACCCCTGGCAAAATTCATTGCCCACCCCCTGGATTACAGGGTCCTCCAAAGAAGGGGCTTGACCAGCTGGAGAAGCCACTTCAGAAAAAATCGGTGGGGAAGAGCAGAGCGCTTGGGTGGCGTGTGAAGTTTTTGGCATTCCCAGTTTATAAATGCAGACTTCAGTGTGTTACCAAGTCGGTGCGTGTGAATCGCTCCGTCCCAGGATCACGTGGGGGGCTGTTCTGGATCCCGTCCCTGGAAACCTGCTGGGGAACTTTTTCCACCCCCTGGAGGGATTCCGAGAGATCCCTCGCCTGCTTTCTCCCAAACAGGTAGAGACGGCTCAAAAAGTTGCTTAATTGTCTTTTAAAGCTGCGTGAAAATGCGCTTTCCCACAAGGCAGCTGGAATTCCTTGGGGGTCTTTTTCCCCCCTTCGCCCCTTGAAAACTTAACGCCTAGTGGTTTGTGGCTGGTTGCAGGGGTGGGTGTAATAGTGGTATAGGATAGCACAGCGATACCTCGTCTTGCGGACCCCTCGTCATACAGACTTTTCGAGAGGCAAACCCGGGGTTTAAGATTATTTTTTTCCCCCTCTTCTTCCAAACTATGTTCACCTTACGAATCCAAGACGCCGCCACTGGGAGGCCCCCCCCCCCTTTCCGGACTTCGCGCCCGTTTTTGCGCTGCTGGGATTCCCCTGAGGCTCCCCTCCATGGGAAACCCCACCTCCGGACTTCCGTTGCCATCCAAGCGTCCGTTTTTGCGCTGCTGGGATTCCCCTGAGGGTCCCTTCCATGGGAAATCCCACCTCCGGACTTCCGTTGCCATCCAAGCGTCCGTTTTTGCGCTGCTGGGAATCCCCTGAGGGTCCCTTCCATGGGAAACCCCACCTCCGGACTTCCGTTGCCATCCAAGTGTCCGTTTTTGCGCTGCTGGGATTCCCCTGAGGCTCCCCTCCATGGGAAACCCCACCTCCGGACTTCCGTTGCCAGCGAAGCGCCCGTTTTTGCGCTGCTGGGATTCCTCTGAAGCTCCCCTCCATGGGAAACCCCACCTCCGGACTTCCGTGTTTTCGCGATGCTGCAGGGGAATCCCAGCAAGGGAATCCAAGGGAAGCCCTCGAAACCCCACCTCCAGACTTCCGCGTTTTCGCGATGCTGCAGGGGAATCCCAGCAAGGGAATCCAAGTGAAGTCCTTGAAACCCCACCTCCAGACTTCCGCGTTTTCGTGATGCTGCAGGGGAATCCCAGCAAGGGAATCCAAGAGAAGTCCTCGAAACCCCACCTCCGGACTTCCGTGTTTTCGCGATGGTGCAGGGGAATCCCAGCAAGGGAATCCAAGAGAAGTCCTCGAAACCCCACCTCCGGACTTCCATGTTTTCGCGATGCTGCAGGGGAATCCCAGCAAGGGAATCCAAGAGAAGTCCTCGAAACCCCACCTCCGGACTTCCGTGTTTTTGCGATGGTGCAGGGGAATCCCAGCAAGGGAATCCAAGAGAAGTCCTCGAAACCCCACCTCCGGACTTCCGTGTTTTCGCGATGCTGCAGGGGAATCCCAGCAAGGGAATCCAAGAGAAGTCCTCGAAACCCCACCTCCGGACTTCCATGTTTTCGCGATGCTGCAGGGGAATCCCAGCAAGGGAATCCAAGAGAAGTCCTCGAAACCCCACCTCCGGACTTCCGTGTTTTTGCGATGGTGCAGGGGAATCCCAGCAAGGGAATCCAAGAGAAGTCCTCGAAACCCCACCTCCGGACTTCCATGTTTTCGCGATGCTGCAGGGGAATCCCAGCAAGGGAATCCAAGAGAAGTCCTCGAAACCCCACCTCCGGACTTCCGTGTTTTCGCGATGCTGCAGGGGAATCCCAGCAAGGGAATCCAAGAGAAGTCCTCGAAACCCCACCTCCGGACTTCCGTGTTTTTGCGATGCTGCAGGGGAATCCCAGCAGTGCAAAAACGGGCGCTTCGCTGGCAACGGAAGTCCGGAGGTGGGGTTTCCCAGTGAGGGGACCCTCAGTGAAATCGCAGCATCACAAAAACACAGAGGTCCGGAGGTGGGGTTTCGAGGACTTCCGTGTTTTTGTGATGCTGAAATTTCACTGAGGCTCCCCTCACTGGGAAACCCCACCTCCGGACTTCCATTGCCAGCGAAGCGCTCTTTTTTGCGATGCTGGGAATTCCCCTGCTGGGATTCCCCTGCAGCATCGCAAAAACACAGAAGTCCGGAGGTGGGGTTTCCCATGGAAGGGAGCCTCAGGGGAATCCCAGCAGCGCAAAAACGTGGAAGTCCTCGAAACCCCACCTCCGGACCTCCGTGTTTTTGTGATGCTGCGATTTCACTGAGGCTCCCCTCGCTGGGAAACCCCACCTCCGGACTTCCGTTGCCAGCGAAGCGCCCGTTTTTGCGCTGCTGGGATTCCCCTGCAGCATCACAAAAACACGGAAGTCCGGAGGTGGGGTTTCCCATGGAGGGGAGCCTCAGGGGAATCCCAGCAGCGCAAAAACGGGCGCTTCGCTGGCAACGGAAGTCCGGAGGGGAAGGGGTTTCCCAGTGGCGGCGTCTTGGGTTTGTAAGGCGAAAATAGTTTGGAAGAAGAGGCAAAAAAAAAATCTTAAACCCCGGGTTTGTCTCTCGAAAAGTTTGTATGACGAGGGGTTCGTAAGACGAGGTATCGCTGTAAAAGCACCGTGAAGTAGCATATAAGTCTAAACACTATTGCTATTGTCTTCTGCAACGCAGTCACTCAAGTTCTACAGGTCGTCTTCAAACCTAGAGACGGCTGGAAACCCACTGTGGTGTGTAAGGTCTAAGTGCTGTTGTGGTCAGCTCTGGCCCAGCTCCTGCCCCAAGGACTGTGGATGTGGGGGAGACCTCCACATGCCACAGGCCTGTTTTGCCCCCGCTGGAGTCTGATGATGAAGGCTCCTCTGACCAAGAAGACAGGAGTGACAGGGAGGAGGAGAGTGTGGCAGACAGCTCAGAAGGAGATCAATTCTCTCGCTCCTCCTTGGATTCGGAACAAGAGTTAATGATATAGCCACACATGCGGAGAGCGATGCATAGGCAGCAACAACTGAAGGATTATTACAAGAGAAAATGAGGCCACCTGTGGTTGGGTGGGGCTGTGGTCATTATAAAGAGCAGCCTGTGGGTTTGGCCGTGGTGGAGGATTATCTGACCGTTGTGTTTCGTGACTGCCTTGCTGACTTTGACCTTTTGTGTGCTGATTTTTCTCCGCTTTGAAACTAAACCAGAGCAAACTGGGTGAGGTCATCCAAGGACATGGGGTGAGGTATCATCAATACGCCGATGATACCCAGTTATACATCTCCACCCCATGTCCAGTCAACGAAGCAGTGGACGTGATGTGCCAGTGCCTGGAGGATGTTGGGGCCTGGATGGGTGTCAACAAACTCAAACTCAACCCAGACAAGACGGAGTGGCTGTGGGTTTTGCCTCCCAAGGACAATTCCATCTGTCCGTCCATTACCCTGGGGGGAGAATCATTGACCCCCTCGGAGAGGGTCCACAACTTGGGCGTCCTCCTCGATCCACAGCTCACATTAGAGAACCATCTCTCAGCTGTGGCGAGGGGGGCGTTTGCCCAGGTCCGCCTGGTGCACCAGTTGCGGCCCTACCTGGACCGGGGGTCACTTCTCACGGTCACTCATGCCCTCGTCACCTCGAGGCTCGACTACTGCAACGCTCTCTACATGGGGCGACCTTTGAAGAGTGTTCGGAAACTTCAGATCGTGCAGAATGCAGCTGCGAGAGCAATCATGGGCTTCTCTAAATATGCCCATGTCACACCAACACTCCGCAGTCTGCATTGGTTGCCCATCAGTTTCCGGTCACAATTCATTGACCTATAAAGCCCTTCATGGCACCAGACCAGATTATCTCCGGGACCGCCTTCTGCCGCACGAATCCCAGCGACCAGTTAGGTCCCACAGAATTGGTCTTCTCTGGGTCCCGTCGACTAAACAACGCTGCTTGGCGGGACCCAGGGGAAGAGCCTTCTCTGTGGCGGCCCCGACCCTCTGGAACCAACTCCCCCCAGAGATTAGAATTGCCCCCACCCTCCTAGCCTTTCGTAAGCTCCTTAAAACCCACCTCTGCCGTCAGGCATGGGGGAACTGAGATACTCTTTCCCCCTAGGCCTTTACAATTTTATGCATGGTGTGTCTGTATGTATGATTGGTTTTTACTTTAATGGGTTTTTAATTGTTTTTACACAATCTGAAGTTAGGGGCCACAATCTGAAGTGAGTTGGGGGAAAGATCAAAAAGCAACGTGAGAAAATATGGTTTGACTGAAAGAGTAGTAGATCCTTGGAACAAACTTCCAGCAGACGTGGTCGGTCAATCCACAGTCACTGAATTTAAACATGCCTGGGATAAACATAGATCCATCCTAAGATAAAATGCAGGAAATAGTATAAGGGCAGACGAGATGGACCATGGGGTCTTTTTCTGCCGTCAGTCTTCTAGGTTTCTAACATGAGAAAATATTATTTCACTGAAAGAGTAGTAGATGCTTGGAACAAACTTCCATGCCTGGGATAAACATAGATCCATCCTAAGATAAAATACAGGAAATAGTATCAGGACAGACGAGATGGACCATGAGGTCTTTTTCTGCCGTCAGTCTTCTATGTTTCTAACATGAGAAAATATCATCTCACTGAAAGAGTAGTAGATGCTTGGAACAAACTTCCATGCCTGGGATAAACACAGATCCATCCTAAGATAAAATACAGGAAATAGTCTAAGGGCAGACGAGATGGACCATGAGGTCTTTTTCTGCCGTCAGTCTTCTAGGTTTCTAACATGAGAAAATATTATCTCACTGAAAGAGTAGTAGATGCTTGGAACAAACTTCCATGCCTGGGATAAACACAGATCCATCCTAAGATAAAACACAGGAAATAGTATAAGGGCAGACGAGATGGACCATGAGGTCTTTTTCTGCCGTCAGCCTTCTAGGTTTCTAACATGAGAAAATATTATTTCACTGAAAGAGTAGTAGATGCTTGGAACAAACTTCCATGCCTGGGATAAGCACAGATCCATCCTAAGATAAAATACAGGAAATAGTGGAAGGGCAGACGAGATGGACCATGAGGTCTTTTTCTGCCGTCAGTCTTCTATGTTTCTAACATGAGAAAATATTATTTCACTGAAAGAGTGGTAGATGCTTGGAACAAACTTCCATGCCTGGGATAAACACAGAACCATCCTAAGATAAAATACAGGAAATAGTATCAGGGCAGACGAGATGGACCATGAGGTCTTTTTCTGCCGTCAGTCTTCTATGTTTCTAACATGAGAAAATATTATCTCACTGAAAGAGTCGTAGATGCTTGGAACAAACTTCCATGCCTGGGATGAACATATATCTATCCTAAGATAAAATACAGGTTTCTATGTTTACTATCGGATTATTGTGTACACTGTTCTATTATTGTTGTTAGCCGCCCCGAGTGTCCGGAGAGGGGCGGCATACAAATCCAATAAATCCAATCCAAGTGTGTGTCACTTTGTGGAAGAAGAAGGACTGTGAATTGCCTCCCAGCTGCAAGCGAAGTATCTCACAACTGATAAGGGACTTGGACAAATGACCAGTTTGGTTGGAGACCAGGGCTCTCGGCTACACCAAAAGAGGGCTCGGTTTAAGGGAATTTTCCATTATAAAGAACATTGTTTTGAATTTTCAAACGTGTGTGTGTGTGTCTGAAATTTGTGCCTGTGAATTTTGGGGAGGATTCTACCAGAGTTGTCCCAGGTGGTCACTTTGGTGGGTAGGATGAGCGCGACTCACCTGTTCTGCTCTCTCCCTCCCGTACAGGTGTCCCTCTTTTTCTTCTAGGTGGTGTCCAGCCAGCCGATCAAAATAGAGTCCTTCAAGGCCAAAGTTGACTTTCTGAAGGTGCCCCTCGGCCTCAAGAAGCCCACTCTCAAGGAGGCCGCGGCGGCCTTGGTGGCCGTCCCAGGGCCGGCCAGGTCCAAGCCCGGCAACGTGGATCCCTACAAGGCCCGGCGTTCGGACAACATGGACAACGAGTCGCAGTATTCGGGGTACTCCTACAAATCGGGGCACTCGCGCAGCTCCAGGAAGCCCAGGTATGTGGAGGTCCTGGGAACATCTGGAGAACCTGGGTAGATAGAAGGTTCCCCTCAGCACGGGACAAAGAGGTGGAGGGAAAGGGTATCAGTGGGACGGCTGACCTCCCCTCCTGAGGTCAATTTTGGGGGCTCTGGAAGGTTTCAAGGAGAGATTGGACAGGCACGGCTCTGGAACGGTGATGTCATCAATGCCTGGTCAGCGATGTTACCTGGTTGGGTCAGGTCACCAACCTCAGAGAGGACGAGAGACCTCTTCGTTTCAACCCTGAGCTACAAATATTCCCCCTCTTCGGAGAGGGGCGGCATACGTCTAATAAATTATTATTATTATTATTATTATTATTATTATTATTATTATTATTATTATTATTATTATTATTATTTTATTTATTCATTCATTTATTTATTCATTCATTTATTTATTCATTCATTTATTCATTTATTTATTTATTCATTCATTTATTCATTTATTTATTCATTCATTCATTTATTTATTCATTCATTCATTTATTCATTCATTCATTTAATAATAATAATAATAATAATAATAATAATAATAATAATAATAATAATTTATTGGATTTGTATGCCGCCCTCTCCTTAGACTCATTCATTTATTCATTCATTCATTTATTTATTCATTTATTCATTCATTTATTCATTTATTCATTCATTCATTTATTCATTCATTCATTTATTCATTCATTTATTCATTCATTTATTTATTCATTTATTTATTCATTCATTCATTTATTGATTTATTTATTCATTCATTTATTCATTTATTTATTCATTCATTCATTTAATAATAATAATAATTTATTGGATTTGTATGCCGCCCCTCTCCTTAGACTCATTCATTTATTCATTCATTTATTTATTCATTCATTTATTCATTTATTTATTCATTCATTCATTTATTCATTTATTTATTCATTCATTCATTTATTCATTCATTTATTCATTCATTTAATAATAATAATAATTTATTGGATTTGTATGCTGCCCCTCTCCTTAGACTCATTCATTTATTCATTTATTTATTTATTTATTCATTTATTCATTCATTTATTCATTCATTCATTCATTTATTTATTCATTTATTTATTCATTTATTTATTCATTAATTTATTTATTCATTCATTCATTTATTTAGTCATTCATTTATTTATTCATTCATTTATTCATTCATTCATTTAATAATAATAATAATTTATTGCATTTGTATGCCGCCCCTCTCCTTAGACGCATTCATTTATTCATTCATTTATTTATTTATTCATTTATTCATTCATTTATTCATTTATTCATTCATTCATTTATTCATTCATTTATTCATTCATTCATTTATTTATTCATTCATTTATTTATTTATTTATTCATTTATTTATTCATTCATTCATTTATTCATTCATTCATTTAATAATAATAATTTATTGGATTTGTATGCCGCCCCTCTCCGTAGACTCATTCATTTATTCATTTATTTATTTATTCATTTATTTATTCATTCATTCATTCATTTATTCATTCATTCATTTATTCATTTATTTATTTCCCAGTGAGCGGAGCCTCAGGGGAATCCCAGCAGCGCAAAAACACGGAGGTCCTCGAAACCCCACCTCCGGACTTCCGTGTTTCAACTTTGTACGGAACGAAGGATTCAATGAGAATATTTCGTTCGTTCATAAATGTTCCCTTTTTTTTTGGTTTATTTATTTTATTGGATTGATTTATTGGTTGGAGGAGGTGGGTGTCGCAAAGCTAACTCTCAGGGACCCCCCCCCTCCCCTTCCTTGCCCCACAGAGACCGTCGAGAACGGCACCGCTCCAAGAGTCGAGATGGGAGCCGGGGGGACAAGTCGGTCACCATCCAGGCCCCCGGAGAGCCCCTGCTGGACAACGAGTCGACCCGAGGGGACGAACGGGTGAGTGGAGCCGGCTTGGCCACTGGGTCTTGCCTCCCGGGAGGTGAAAGGGAGGGGGCCCCGGGTGGGGGAGATTTCTGATGTGGCCTTAAGGGCAAGGGACCACGCTCTCTCTCCTGCCCAGAAGACCCCCCGCGTTCTTTTTCACGCCCGACTTCCCTGAACCCCCCCCCCTTGACCTCCGGCCACGCGGCCTTCTGTCTCCCGTCAGGACGACAACTGGGGCGAGACCACCACGGTGGTGACGGGCACGTCCGAGCACAGCATCTCCCACGATGACATCACCCGCATCACCAAGGACATGGAGGACAGCGCCCACCTGGACTGCTCCCGACACCTGGGGGTCTCGCTGGCGGGGGCCCTGGCCTTGCTCTCCTTCCTGACCCCCATCGCCTTCATGCTGCTGCCCCAGCTGCTGTGGGGGGAGCAGCTCAGCCCCTGCGGGACCCCCTGCGAGGGCCTCTTCATCTCGGTGGCCTTCAAGCTGCTCATCCTCCTGTTGGGCAGCTGGGCCCTCTTCTTCCGCCGGCCCAAGGCCTTCCTCCCGCGCGTCTTCGTCTTCCGCGCCCTCCTGATGGTGCTGGTCTTCCTCCTGGTGGCCTCCTACTGGCTCTTCTACGGCGTCCGCATCCTGGACTCCCGCGACACCAACTACCAGGGGATCGTCCAGTACGCCGTCTCCTTGGTCGACGCCCTGCTCTTCGTCCACTACCTGGGCGTCGTCTTGCTGGAGCTGCGGCAGCTGCAGCCTCACTTCACCCTCAAGGTCGTGCGCTCCACGGACGGGGCCAGTCGCTTCTACAACGTGGGGCACCTCAGGTAAGGGGGGGGGGGCGCGCGGAGGGCCAGAGGGACTCCGGATGACCGCTGTGCAGTCACATACAGGCGCGGGTGGATGACGGAAGCCGCCGTTTGCAATTGGGGGTGAGGATTTGGTGCTCAAGGGCTTCAGTGGAACCCAAGAGCATCCAATTTCTCCATCCATCCATCTAGCCACGCAGTGGCGCAGTGGCGCAGTGGTTAGAGGGCAGCACCAATTTTCCGCAGGCAAAATCGCTCGGATCAGGACTGACCTTGACTCCAATTGAGTCAGCTGACAAACGAGTCCGTCAAGGTGACAGGGGCCTGTCTCAGTCCATCTGTTAGGAGCCCGTTTGACCTGGTGACCCCTGACGAAGTGGACCAAGGCCATTGGAGCTGGGAGTTCCGCCACCTGTTTACTGGATCCGTGTCCCTCCTGGCTGGTTTCGGCCAGCAGGGAGGTGACACGGAGCTGGGCCCAGGAGATTATCAACGCTTCTCTGAGGGAGGGGGTCCTTCCTGGCTCCCTACAAGGAGGCACTTGTGCGCCCCCTCCTCAATAAGCCCTCCCTGGACCCAGCCATTCTTAACAACTATCGTCCAGTCTCCAACCTTCCCTTTACGGGGAAGGTTGTTGAGAAGGTGGTGTCGCTCCAGCTCCAGCGGTCCTTGGAAGAAGACGATTATCTTGGGCTTGAGACTTTTAGATCTCCCCCCTGATGAATGAATGTTTCGAATGTGAGTGTTGACTGATTGGTTTTTAATTGAATTTAGTGGTTGTTTTTCACGTAATATTAACTGGATTTACATTATTGCTCTGTTTTTGTATATGCTGTGAGCCGCCCCGAGTCCTCGGAGAGGGGCGGCGTACAAATCCAATTAAAACAAAACAATTAAAAACAAATTGCAATCTCCTTCATCTAACTGCTAGCTGTGGTTCAGCAGTTCAAATCTCACCACCGGCTCCGAATTGACTCAGCCTTATGAGGACCCAGATTGTTGGGGGTTACAAAAGAGGCTGACGCTGCAAACTGGTTAGAGAGGGCTTTCAAAGCACCACGAAGCAGTATATAAATCGAAATGCTATTGCAATTACCTTCTACAACGCAGTCAAATCTAGTTCTACAGGTGGCCTTCTACTTAACAACAGTTCATGTCAAATAATGCACTTGGGGAAAAGGAATTCTCAATCGGAGTCTTGTATGGGCAGTTCTGGGTTAGCAAAAACTTCAGAAGAGAAGGATTTAGGGTGAGTGATTTCTGACAGTCTGTAATATGGCAAATGATTTAGCTTTACTAGATAAATGGTCAAAGCAATGGAAACTGCAGTTGAATGTTTCCAAATGTCAAATAATGGAGAAAAGGAATTCTCAATCTGAGTATTGCATTGGCAGTTCTGTGTTAGCAAAAACTTCAGAAGAGAAGGATTTATGGTGAGTGATTTCTGACAGTCTGTAATATGGCAAAGGATTTAACTTTACTAGATAAATGGTCAAAGCAATGGAAACTGCAGTTTAATGTTTCCAAATGTCAAATAATGCACTTGGGGAAAAGGAATCCTCCATCTGAGTATTGCATTGGCAGTTCTGTGTTAGCAAAAACTTCAGAAGAAAAGGATTTAGGGGTCGTGATTTCTGACAGTCTCAAAATGGGTAAACAGTGTGGTCAGGCGGTAGGGAAAGCAAGTAGGATGCTTGGCTGCATAGCTAGAGGTATAACAAGCAGGAAGATGGAGATTGTGATCCCGCTATATAGAGCGCTGGTGAGACCACATTTGGAATACTGTAATACTGTGTTCACTTCTGGAGACCTCACCTTCAAAAAGATATGGACAAAATTGAAGGGGTCCAAAGACGGACTACAAGAAGGGTGGAAGGTCTGAAGCATAAAACTGACCAGGAAAGACTCCATGGACTCAATCTGTAGAGTCTGGAGGACAGAAGGAAAAGGGGGGACATGATCGAAACATTTAAATATATTAAAGGGTTAAATAAGGTCCAGGAGGGAAGTGTTTTTAATAGGAAAGTGAACCCAAGAACAAGGGGGCACAATCTGAAGTGAGTTGGGGGAAAGATCAAAAGCAACATGAGAAAATATGATTTGACTGAAAGAGTAGTAGATCCTTGGAACAAACTTCCAGCAGACGTGGTTGGTCAATCCACAGTCACTGAATGTAAACCTGCCTGGGATAAACACAGATCCATCCTAAGATAAAATGCAGGAAATAGTATAAGGGCAGACCAGATGGACCGTGAGGTCTTTTTCTGCCGTCAGTCTTCTATGTTTCTAACATGAGAAAATATTATTTCACTGAAAGGGTAGTAGATGCTTGGAACAAACTTCCATGCCTGGGATAAACACAGATCCATCCTAAGATAAAATGCAGGAAATAGTATAAGGGCAGACCAGATGGACCAGGAGGTCTTTTTCTGCTGTCAATCTTCTATGTTTCTATGTCTCTATATCATTTGTTAAGCGAGTTGTTCTCTTTTTTTTTTTTAACCAACAGTAGAAAGGAGGCATACAAATCTAATTAATAATAATAATAATAATAATAATAATAATAATAATAATAATGTTGTTGTGAGCCGCCCTGAGTCTACGGAAAGGGGCGGCATACAAATCTAATAAATAATAATAATAATAATAATAATAATAATAATAATAATAATAATATTGTTGTGAGCCGCCCTGAGTCTACGGAAAGGGGCGGCATACAAATCTAATAAATAATAATAATAATAATAATAATAATAATATTATTGTTGTGAGCCGCCCTGAGTCTACGGAAAGGGGCGGCATACAAATCTAATAAATAATAATAATAATAATAATAATTCTTATTATTATTGAATGAAGATTCAGTTTCGTTTCTAACTGCCATCGTTAACTTGGTCATCTCGGCACAATATTTAATTTTCTTTGTTATTAAGTCGTCTTGGGGTATATCTTCGTTTTCCCACCGTTGTGCGAAGGTTAATCTAGCTGCAGTGGTTAGATGAATAATTAAATGTACAGTAGTACCTCTAGATACGAGCCGCTGCACATGCGAGTATTCCAAGATACGAGCCACGAGGGGAGAGAAATTTCTGTTCCAGACCCGAGCTCAAATTCGGGATATGAGCCGAGCGTCCACTAGGTGGCGCAAGAGTCCTTGCTTCTGGTTATCTCGGAGGGGAAAAACGAAGTCTAAAGCCATTTGTTCCAGATACGAGTTGTTCGACATACAAGCTCCCTTCTGGAACGAATTAAACTCGTATCTAGAGGTGCTACTGTATTTGATTTTTAGGCAGATTTTGTCTTTGGATACCTAAAAGGAAGCATTCCGAGTGAATCTCATACTTCGAAGGGGGGTCACTCTCTCCTTTCGCCCACGCAGTCTCACAAATCGAACACAGGGCTTGTTAAGTATACACGAGATATTTCAGAGTGGGAGAGGCCTTGGGGGGGGGGGAAACTACTGATGGAACTGACCACCTGCCTAAGACCACTCAAGGCCACCTTGACCCCCTGAAATACCTCATGCTCCCTACAATTGCTTCCTTCCACCCCAATCTGCGACGCCGGGTCAAGATCTAACAAGTAGTCCCCTCTCCAGCCACTCAATTACATGCACAGTTCTGTTTGGGCCTCCACGGGCCTCATCCAGCCCGTCGCAGGCCAAAATAAAGCCTCCATGGGGTGGATCCATTTTTGGCCTGCAGTGGGCCAGGGGAGACCTGTGGAGGGCCAAATAGAGCATCGGAGGACCGGATCCAGCTCCCAAAAACCTCCATTTTGGCCGGCAACGTGCCATGGAAGACTGCGGAGGGCCCAATTAAGCATCGGAGGGCCGGATCCAGCTCCCAGAGCCCCCATTCTGGCCGGCAACGTGCCACGGAAGACTGTGGAGGGCCCAATTAAGCATCGGAGGGCCGGATCCAGCTCCCAGAACCTCCATTCTGGCCGGCAACGTGCCACGGAAGACTGCGGAGGGCCCAATTAAGCATCGGAGGGCCGGATCCAGCTCCCAGAGCCTCCATTCTGGCCGGCAACGTGCCACGGAAGACTGCGGAGGGCCCAATTAAGCATCGGAGGGCCGGATCCAGCTCCCAGAGCCTCCATTCTGGCCGGCAACGTGCCACGGAAGACTGCGGAGGGCCCAATTAAGCATCGGAGGGCCGGATCCAGCTCCCAGAGCCTCCATTCTGGCCGGCAACGTGCCACGGAAGACTGCGGAGGGCCCAATTAAGCATCGGAGGGCCGGATCCAGCTCCCAGAGCCTCCATTCTGGCCGGCAACGTGCCACGGAAGACTGCGGAGGGCCCAATTAAGCATCGGAGGGCCGGATCCAGCCTCCGGAGGCTGCGTTTTGGCTGGCAACGTGTCAGGAAAAACCTGCCCCGCAGAAGCTCTATTTCGGCCTGCAAAAGTGCAGGACAAATGTTGCAGAGCCTCTGGGGTTGTTCGTAAGGGCACACAACTGCCGTGGTGCGGCAAGATTCGTGGTTTTGGGACTTGTTTGCAAACCCTAGGGGCGCACGTATCGCATAACTTCGAACGTTCGCTAAGGGAACGCTCGTAAACTGGGGATTTATATATTATTATTATTGTTATTATTATTATTATTATCATTATCATTATCATTATCATTATTATTTATTGGATTTGTATGCCGCCCATCTCCGCAGTCTCGGGGCGCCTAACAACAGCAGTAAAACAATACAACAAAATCCCATACTAAAAAACAGTTAAAAACCCATTATATAAAAACCAATCATACACACAGACATACCGTACATAAAATTGTAAAGGCCTAGGGGGAATAAGTATCTCAGTTCCCCCATGCCTGACAGCAGAGGTGGGTTTTATGGAGCTTACAAAAGGCAAGGAAGGTGGGGGCAATTCTAATCTCTGGGGGGAGTTGGTTCCAGAGGGCCGGGGCCGCCACAGAGAAGGCTCTTCCCCTGGGTCCCGCCAAACGACATTGCTTAGTCGACGGGACCCGGAGAAGGCCAACTCTGTGGGACCTAACTGGTCGCTGGGATTTGTGCGGCAGAAGGCGGTCCTGGAGATATTCTGGTCCGGTGCCATGAAGGGCTTTATAGGTGATGACCAACACTTTGAATTGTGACCGGAAACTGACCGGCAACCAATGCAGACTGCAGAGTGTTGGAGTGACATGGGCATATTTGGGAAAGCCCATGATTGCTCTCGCAGCTGCATTCTGCACGATCTGAAGTTCCCGAACACTCTTCAAAGGTCGCCCCATGTAGAGAGCGTTACAGTAGTCGAGCCTCAAGGTGATGAGGGCATGAGTGACCGTGAGCAGTGACCCCTGGTCCAAGTAGGGCCACAACTGGTGCACCAGGCGAACCTGGGCAAACGCCCCCCTCGCCACAGCTGAAAGATGGTTCTCTAATGTGAGCTGTGGATCGAGGAGGACGCCCAAGTTGTGGACCCTCTCCGAGGGGGTCAACAACTCCCCCCCCCAGGGTGATGGACGGACGGATGGAATTGTCCTTGGGAGGCAGAACCCACAGCCACTCCGTCTTATCAGGGTTGAGTTTGAGTTGACACCTGTCCGGCCCCCAACAGCCTCCAGGCACCGGCACATCACTTCCACTGCTTCGTTGACTGGACATTGGGTGGAGATGTATAACGGTATCATCAGCGTATTGATGATACCTTGGATGACCTCACCCAGCGGTTTCATGTAGATATTAAATAGTAGGGGGTAGAGGACTGACCCTTGAGGTACCCCACAAGGGAGCAACCTTGCGGGGTACTATATTGTGCTCCTTGTGGATTACCTTTTTTGTGTGTCCAACTAAAGCAGGATCTAACGCTTCGTTCTCTGCAGCATCCAGAGAGTCGCCGTGTGGATCCTGGAGAATTATTACCACGATTTCCCCGTCTACAACCCGGCTCTGCTCAACCTTCCCAAGTCCGTTCTCTCTAAGAAAATGTCCGGCTTCAAAGTCTACTCGCTCGGCGAGGGTAAGTGTTGGCAGCCCCTTCTGAAGCGTTGGGCTCAATCCGAGTATCTTCTCTACTCCGGCCCTCAGACTTAGCTTCCAAGAAGCAGAGGCTTCAACCAGATCTCCTGGAGATCTCACTGGATTGCCAGGTTCTTGGATTGCCGGGCCGAGCGTGATCTGTATCAAAATCACATTGTGAATGGCGAGTATTCTGAGCGGAGACAGGTGACAAGCGGTGTGCCACAAGGGTCTGTTCTGGGTCCTCTTCTTTGTGAGTGACATGGGGGAAGGTTTGGTAGGGAAGGTTTGCCTATTTGCCCATGACTCTAAAGTGTGCAATAGGGTTGATATTCCTGGAGGGGTCTGCAATATGGTAAAGGATTTAGCTTTACTAGATAAATGGTCAAAGCAATGGAAACTGCAGTTGAATGTTTCCAAATGTCAAATAATGCACTTGGGGAAACGGAATCCTCCATCTGAGTCTTGCATTGGCAGTTCTGTGTTAGCAAAAACTTCAGAAGAGAAGGATTTAGGGGTCGTGATTTCTGACAGTCTGTAATATGGCAAAGCATTTAGCTTTACTAGATAAGTGGTCAAAGCAATGGAAACTGCAGTTCAATGTTTCCAAATGGGGAAAAGGAATCCTCAATCTGAGTCTTGTATTGGCAGTTCTGTGTTAGCAAAAACTTCAGAAGAGAAGGATTTAGGGGTCGTGATTTCTGACAGTCTGTAATATGGCAAAGCATTTAGCTTTACTAGATAAGTGGTCAAAGCAATGGAAACTGCAGTTGAATGTTTCCAAATGTCAAATAATGCACTTGGGGAAAAGGAATCCTCCATCTGAGTCTTGCATTGGCAGTTCTGTGTTAGCAAAAACTTCAGAAGAGAAGGATTTAGGGGTTGTGATTTCTGACAGTCTGTAATATGGCAAATGATTTAGCTCTACTAGATAAGTGGTCAAAGCAATGGAAACTGCAGTTCAATGTTTCCAAATGGGGAAAAGGAATCCTCAATCTGAGTCTTGTATTGGCAGTTCTGTGTTAGCAAAAACTTCAGAAGAGAAGGATTTAGGGGTCGTGATTTCTGACAGTCTCCAAATGGGTCAGGCAGTAGGGAAAGCAAGTAGGAAGCTTGGCTGCATAGCTAGAGGTATAACAAGCAGGAAGAGGGAGATTGTGATCCCCTTATATAGAGCGCTGGTGAGACCCCATTTGGAATAATGCTGTGTCCAGTTCTGGAGACCTCACCTACTAAAAGATATGGACAAAATTGAAGGGGTCCAAAGACGGGCTACAAGAATGGTGGAAGGTCTGAAGCATAAAACTGACCAGGAAAGACTCCATGGACTCCATCTGTAGAGTCTGGAGGACAGAAGGGAAAGGGGGGACACGATCGAAACATTTAAATATGTTAAAGGGTTAAATAAGGTCCAGGAGGGAAGTGTTTTTAATAGGAAAGTGAACCCAAGAACAAGGGGACACAATCTGAAGTTAGTTGGGGGAAAGATCAGAAGCAACATGAGAAAATATTATTTGACTGAAAGAGTAGTAGATCCTTGGAACAAACTTCCAGCAGACGTGGTAGATAAATCCACAGTCACTGAATGTAAACCTGCCTGGGATAAACACTGATCCATCCTAAGATAAAATACAGGAAATAGTATAAAGGCAGAGGAGATGGACCATGAGGTCTTTTTCTGCCGTCAGTCTTCTGTGTTTCTAACATGAGAAAATATTATTTCACTGAAAGAGTAGTAGATGCTTGGAACAAACTTCCATGCCTGGGATAAACATAGATCCATCCTAAGATAAAACACAGGAAATAGTATAAGGGCAGACGAGATGGACCAGGAGGTCTTTTTCGGCCGTCAGTCTTCTAGGTTTCTATTAAGTGTTAGTACCACTTGGTGCACTGCCTAAGTAAGACCACGTATCGTATTCCGAAATACAAAAAATATATATATGTTGCACCTCTTAAAACATACGAAGAACTGGTTTTTTGGGTTCTTTGTATTTTTCAACTGCAACGCACGTTACTCCCACCAATTTTTGGCGAAGAGACCGATTCTTCTTTTAGAGTCATGGCGCTGGAAGGGGCCCGTAGAGGTCTTCTAGCCCAACCCCTCTGCTTGGAAGGGTGGGGTTTACGACCCTCTATTTTGAGGAGGGGCCTCGGTAACCTCATTGGTCTTTCCTCCTCCCCGCAGAGAACACAACCAACAACTCAACCAGCCAGTCGCGGGCCGTGATCGCCGCGGCTGCCCGGAGGAGGGACAACAGCCACAACGAATACTACTACGAGGAAGCGGAGCACGAGCGCCGGGTGCGAAAGCGGCGAGCCAGGTGGGTCCTTGTTCGTAGGTCGAGCGGAGTTTTTGGTAAGAGTGTGGATGTGTGGTGACGATACAGTAACGACACAGACTTAATTTGCTAAACAAGTATTATTTATATATATATATATACACACATACAGCGATACCTCGTCTTACGAATCTAATTGGTTCCCGGAGGAGGTTCGTAAGGCGAAAAGTTTGTAAGGCGAAAAGTTTGTAAGGCGAAAAGTTCGTGAGGCGAAAAGTTCGTGAGGTGAAAAGTTCGTAAGGCGAAAAGTTTGTGAGGCGAAAAGTTCGTGAGGCGAAAAGTTCGTGAGGTGAAAAGTTTGTAAGGCGAAAAGTTTGTAAGGCGAAAAGTTCGTGAGGCGAAAAGTTCGTGAGGCGAAAAGTTCGTAAGGCGAAAAGTTCGTAAGACGAAACAATTTTTCCCATAGGAAACAATGTAAAATGAATTAATGCGTGCAAGAAAAAAAAAAACGCCGGATTTATTCATTCATTCATTCATTCATTCATTCATTCATTCATTCATTCATTCATTCTGCCAGGACCTTAACCGGTCAAAGCTAAAATGCAAATAAATTTATTTATTTATTCATTCATTCATTCATTCATCCATTCATCCATTCATCCATTCATCCATTCATCCATTCATCCATCCATCCATTTATTAGATTTGTATGCCGCCCCTCTCCGTAGACTCGGGGCGGCTAACAACGATAATAAAACAGCGTGGGACAAATCTAATATTTAAAATAACTATTAAAAAAACCAAACATACACACAAACATACCATGCATCAATTGTATGGGCCTAGGGGGGAAAGGAATATCTCAATTCCCCCGTGCCTGACGACAGAGGTGGGTTTTAAGGAGTTTGTGAAAGGCAAGGAGGGTGGGGGCGATCCTAATCTCCGGGGGGAGCTGGTTCCAGAGGATCGGGGCCGCCACAGAGAAGGCTCTTCCCCTGGGGCCCGCCAAACGACATTGTTTAGTCGACGGGACCCAGAGAAGGCCAACTATGTGGGACCTAATCGGTCGCTGGGATTCGTGCGGCAGAAGGAGGTCCCGGAGATATTCTGGCCCGGTGCCATGAAGGGCTTTATAGGTCATAACCAACACTTTGAATTGTGACCGGAAACTGACCGGCAACCAATGCAGACTGCGGAGTGTTGGAGTGACATGGGCATATTTGGGGAAGCCCATGATTGCTCTCGCAGCCGCATTCTGCACGATCTGAAGTTTCCGAACACTCTTCAAAGGTCGCCCCATGTAGAGAGCGTTGCAGTAGTCGAGCCTCGAGGTGATGAGGGCATGAGTGACCATGAGCACTTGGGCCACAGGCACACCTGTGTGTCTGCGCGCAATTTTGCTACCTGTCCAGGTGCAGTAGCGTAAATTACGCTGGACTCCGCCAGCACTCAGAGCCGCGGGGGCGAGCACACCTTAGCAGCTCACCTCTGTACACAGTATACAACGAAATACACACACAACGATACTCTCATCTGGCAGAACTTCCAATGAGGTGGTATGTCATGCTGGAGCCATCATGAGGAGTTACTTTGGCCTGCCACAGTAGTACAGTATTAGGGGAATTGGGAGGGGCAGTGAGTGAGAGGGAAAAGTTACTGGTCACGACAAATTCTTTTCTCAAAGCCCAAGGTCAACTTTTGTTCTGCATCAACCGAAGAGGAAATGGGTGGAATCCCTGCGCTCGGACTGGTCCTTGGGACGAACTTGTGGGTGTGGGGATGTGGGGTGAACCTTAACTTGGGTGGGGTGCTGGAAAGAAGTTAGTATTGCCGTGACCATCATGGCTCTGGTAATAAATCGAACGTCGAGTGAGAGAATTGGACTGGAATCGTGATTTATTTCTCGGATGCTATTTGGGGCGTTGACATTGTGTGAAGGCGTGTGTCGTGGTGGGCAGCTTAGCCTGGGTGGAAGGTGGACGTGTCGAAGATGGATTCCCACCCTCTCCTCCATCCTGGTGGGCCCTTGAGTGTGTGGGTGTGGGGTGAGGGACACGCTTTGGGAGATACCTTGGCTTGCCGTGACGTGAGCCCGTCCCGTTCCTGCAGGTTGGTGGTGGCCGTGGAAGAGGCCTTCACACACATCAAGAGACTCCAGGAAGAGGACCAGAAGAACCCGCGAGAGATCATGGACCCCCGGGAGGCCGCCCAGGCCATCTTTGCCTCCATGGCCCGGGCCATGCAGAAGTACCTGCGGACCACCAAGCAGCAGCCCTACCACACGATGGAGAGCATCCTTCAGCACCTGGAGTTCTGCATCACCCACGACATGACCCCCAAGGTAGCTGGGGTGGTGGTGGAGAGAAGGAGGGAGGGAGAACCGGACTGAAGGTGTCACCTAGAAGATTGACAGGCGGAAAAAGACCTCCTGGTCCATCGAGTCTGCCCTTATACTATTTCCTTTATTTTATCTTAGGATGGATCTATGTTTCATCCCAGGCATGTTTAAAATTCAGTGACTGTGGATTGACCAACCACGTCTGCTGGGAGTTTGTTCCAAGCATCTACTGCCCTTTCAGTGAAATAATATTTTCTCATGTTAGAAACCTAGAAGACTGACGGCAGAAAAAGACCTCATGGTCCATCTCATCTGCCCTTATACTATTTCTTGTGTTTTATCTTAGGATGGATCTATGTTTATCCCAGGCATGGAAGTTTGTTCCAAGCCTCTACAACTCTTTCAGTGAAATAATATTTTCTCATGTTAGAAACCTAGAAGACTGATGGCAGAAAAAGACCTCATGGTCCATCTCGTCTGCCCTTATACTATTTCCTGTATTTTATCTTAGGATGGATCTATGTTTATCCCAGGCATGGAAGTTTGTTCCAAGCATCTACTACTCTTTCAGTGAAATAATATTTTCTCATGTTAGAAACATAGAAGGCTGACGGCAGAAAAAGACCTCATGGTCCATCTCGTCTGCCCTTCCACTATTTCCTGTATTTTATCTTAGGATGGATCTATGTTTATCCCAGGCAGGTTTACATTCAGTGACTGTGGATTGACCGACCACGTCTGCTGGAAGTTTGTTCCAAGGATCTACTACTCTTTCAGTTAAATAATATTTTCTCATGTTATTTCTAATTTTCCCCCCAACTAACTTCAGATTGTGTCCCCTTGTTCTTGTGTCCACTTTCCTATTAAAAACACTTAAACCCTCCTGGACCTTATTTAACCCTTTGACATATTTAAATGTTTCGATCGTGTCCCCCCTTTTCCTTCTGTCCTCCAGACTCTACAGATGGAGTCCATGAAGTCTTTCCTGGTCAGTTTTGTGCTTGAGACCTTCCACCATTCTTGTAGCCCGTCTTTGGACCCCTTCAATTTGGTCAATATCTTTTTGTAGGTGAGGTCTCCAGAACTGGACACAGTATTATTCCAAATGGGGTCTCCCCACCAGCGCTCTATACAGCGGGATCACCATCTCCCTCTTCCTGCTTGTGATACCTCTAGCTATGCAGCCAAGCCTTCGACTCGCTTTCCCTACCAACTGACCGCAGTTGTTCACCCTTTTTGAGACTTGGCCCTGCCAAGCGTGGGGAAACAATGTGAGACAATATGATTTGACTGAAAGAGTAGTAGATGCTTGGAACAAACTTCCAGCAGACGTGGTCGGTCAATCCACAGTCACTGAATTTAAACCTGCCTGGGATAAACATAGATCCGTCCTAAGATAAAATACAGGACATAGTGGAAGGGCAGACCAGATGGACCATGAGGTCTTTTTCTGCCGTCAGTCTTCTAGGTTTCTAACATGAGAAAATATTATTTGACTGAAAGAGTCGTAGAGGCTTGGAACAAACTTCCATGCCTGGGATAAACATAGATCCATCCCAAGATAAAATACAGAAAATAGTATAAGGGCAGACGAGATGGACCAGGAGGTCTTTTTCTGCCGTCAGTCTTCTAGGTTTCTAACCTGAGAAAATATTATTTGACTGAAAGAGTCGTAGATGCTTGGAACAAACTTCCATGCCTGGGATAAACCTAGATCCAGCCTAAGGCAAAATACAGGAAAGAGTATAAGGTCAAGACTATATGGACCATGGGGTCTTTATCTGCCGTCCATCTCCTAGGTTTCTATTTTGGCTGGTTTGTAAAATTCTTGCGCGTAATTTTAAAAGGCCAATTTTTTTTTTTGCAAGACATTTTCTGGGAGAAATTAAATTAAAATTTGACGTCTTTATCCGACAGCAGGTTTTCAGACAAACTCAAGATAAGCAACAGGGGGCTTTCGGGCGGCAGGGAATCCACAGCGCCACCAGGGGGCGCCCCAGGACTTAATCGAAAGAGGGCTAAAGAGATAATATTTAATTGAAATTTAATATTTGGTAACATACCAGATCTTAACATAGAAATCATAGAAGATGGACGGCAGAAAAAGACCTCCTGGTCCATCTCGTCTTGCACTTCCAACAGTTAGACGATGTATCTGGAAACATTTTTGAGAGTATTAGGTGGTAAGTTCTGGAGACCTCACCTACAAAAAGATATTGACCAAATTGAAGGGGTCCAAAGACGGGCTACAAGAATGGTGGAAGGTCTCAAGCATCAAACGTATCAGGAAAGACTTCATGGACTCCATCTGTAGAGTCTGGAGGACAGAAGGAAAAGGGGGGACATGATCGAAACATTTAAATACGTCAAAGGGTTAAATAAGGTCCAGGAGGGAAGTGTTTTTCATAGGAAAGTGAACCCAAGAACAAGGGGGACACAATCTGAAGTTAGTTGGGGGGAAAGATCAGAAGCAACGTGAGAAAATATGATTTGACTGAAAGAGTAGTAGATGCTTGGAACAAACTTCCAGCAGACGTGGTGGATAAATCCACAGTAACTGAATTGAAACCTGCCTGGGATAAACATAGATCCATCCTAAGATAAAATACAGAAAACAGTATAAGGGCAGACAAGATGGACCATGAGGTCTTTTTCTGCCATCAGACTTCTAGGTTTCTAACATGAGAAAATATTATTTCACTGAAAGAGTAGTAGATGCTTGGAACAAACTTCCATGCCTGGGATAAACATAGATCCATCCTAAGATAAAAATACAGGAAATAGCATAAGGGCAGACTAAATGGACCATGAGGTCTTTTTCTGCCGTCAGTCTTCTATGTTTCTAACATGAGAAAATATTATTTCACTGAAAGAGTCGTAGAGGCTTGGAACCAACTTCCATGCCTGGGATAAACACAGATGCATCCTAAGATAAAATACAGGAAATAGTATAAGGGCAGACGAGATGGACCATGAGGTCTTTCTCCAATGCACTTGCAAGGAGAGTCCAAGATGGGGTATTCTTCAGTCTGATTGGTAGGGACTGAGTTTTAATTTAAATATTAATCACTAGGCAGGCACCGCCTCCCCCTTAGCCCTCCAGTCTAAAAAACTCAGTCGCAGTAAAGGGACTCCTGAGTTACTTCTCTTAGGTATATTTATTATTATTAAATAGTTTATACCTTTATTGTACTAATTTTTTCTCTCTTTTTCCTTTTTTCCCTTAGGTGCAGCTGGGGGAATAATTCCTCGGGCGGGCCTGGGTTCCAAACCTCCAGTGGGTTAACCCAGTTGCCTGCAGCTCCTCCCAACTTAAGACCCTCACAGAAAGATCTACAGATGCCAGCCTGGGTCTGGGAGTGAGCGCCCGGGTAGCCTACCTCCGCGGTGGCACCCGGAGGACGAGGAGGTGGTTGCCGCCTCGGGGGGTCCGTCCCTCCCCCGGCGAACATACCACGGGCCGGGATACACATTGCGCTCCGAGCGGCCCGCAGGGGAGGCTAGCGCCCCCCCCCCCAACGGAAGGCAGGCGGGAGCGATCCGCGCCCTCAGTCGAAGGCTCGCCGCGGCGGATCGGCTCCTCAGGAAGGAGGCATCGCCCAGGAGAGACAAAACGGGCGATTGCAGAGGGCGGGAATCGGCGGTCCTTTCCCGCCCGCCTCCCAGAGTAAGCGTCCGGTTGCCTAGGGAACCGGCTGGCAGCCATCTTGGTGGGGTCAGGCGGCCATCTTGAGATGGTCCGTAGACCCCCGGCAGCTGCTTCTCGCGCCCAAATTGAGCCCGGTTACCATGGGAACGGGCCGGCGGCCATGTTGGTGAGGTCGCCGGCTCGACACTGGGCACGCAGGCGCAGAAGGGGTTTTCATCCCCCAATTTCGTTTTCGTTTCTCCCGGAGGCTGCCGCGACACTAAGGAGCTCAGTGGGGAACGCAGGTGCATTACAGGCTGCAATCGGTGATCGTGAGTTACCAATCCGGCCATGGCAGACCAAGCGCCACCTGCTGGGGATGAGGCTTCTGCTAACAAGCCCAGTACCCCCAAAGAAAAAGCCTCTAAGGCAAAGTCAGCCCAGGGATCTTCCTTGAGGGATGCGGAGAAGCGCATTAGAGCGCTGGAAAAGCAACTAGAGGCCTCACAAAGGGCAGCAGGACCGGCCTTGCCCCCTAGCCAGCAACTGTCTGCCAATTCCTCCATATCTCCCCCTATGGTCTACCAGGGGATGGGGACCTCAACATCTGAGAGGGATTGGTCCCCTGAAAGAGGAGCCCAGGCCTGGTCATCATCCAGGGCGGACCCTTATAGCCTGGGGAGGCACCCAACAGGCTGGCCTCCTAATTACTCTTCCTCTCCCCATGCGCAGGCAGCCACTTTCACCCCTACGGCTGCAGGCCTTCGCGATTCTCAGGATACCTGGCAGAGCATGCCCCAGGCCCTCCAAGACCTGATCACTAATACATATAACCAAGGCATAGCTACGGGAGCGCAACAGCTTCAGCAGGCTCCAGTGGGACCCCCTCAGATGAGACCCAGAGACCCCTGGAGGGACCCGGCTACGCAGTCCTGGATGGAATCAGCTGAGGAGGAGGATTCCTATAGAGATGACTTCAGCGCCGCTGAGGATGACCTGTCTGGTGATGACCAGCCACCTGAGCAACCCAGTTACACGGGCTTGTTTAAATCCTCCCTCTTCAGGGTGCTCCTGAATAAGGCTAAGTTAACCATCGATCAGGCGGGAGAGAGCGGTCAGGCGGTACCCTCTGATGAGGCACAACCCGCGGGAGGTCTGTTTGTCTTCCCCAAACAGGAGACGGTGAACATCCCATCTTCCCACCTGTTTCTAGAAACCATCCAACGCCCATGGGAGAACCCGGCGGCGGCCCAGGGACCCTCCAATCTTGACCGCAAGTTCTATACTTTCGACCAGCAGATGGAGGAGCTGCTGGAGTTTCCAGCCGTGGACAAGCCTGTCACAAGCCTGGTGTCCAATGCCCTCGTGCCGTCTGAGTCACAGGAAGGTCTGAAGGCCGAGGACAAGAGAGCGGAAAACGTGGCTCGCAGGACTCACCAGATGGCAGCCTGGGCCGTGCGAGCCGCTTCGGCGGCCTCGTTCTTCAACAGGGCCATGATCCTCTGGATTAAAGAAATCCAGGCCAGAGCTGACCCAGAGGACGGCAGACTTCGTCAGGACCTCAACAAATTGTTGGCGGCCACGGAGTTTTCGGCGGATGCCACAGTGAATGCCGCGAAGTTTGCATCACGAGCAATGGCCTCTTCTGTGGCGTCACGCAGACTCATTTGGCTCCGCAACTGGCAGGCGGACGTCAAGTCCAAATGGAGTCTAGCCTCTTCCTCGTTTAAGGGGAAAAAGCTGTTTGGAGAGGTCCTCGATGATGTCCTAATCGAGGACAAGGACAAGAAGAAGGTGATGCCCAGAGCTAACAGACGACAAGATAGGCGCTTCACCCCCTATCAGCGGAGACAACCCTTTCGGACGGAGCCCTCCTCGAGCAATTCCCAGACGCCGAGGCCATACTTCCAGGGCTCCTTCAACCAGGGATCCTTCAGGTCGGACAGGACATCCCAGGCGGATCGAAATAGGTCCTACCAGGGGCGCCGCCCCTTCAGAGGGGCCAACAGAGGCTTTAGAAGGAACAAATGACTCACTGGGCACTGCACCCCTAGGCGGCAGGCTACTGCGGTTCTCGGGCATCTGGGAAACCACGTCCTCAGACGCTTGGGCGACATCCACGGTTTCCCGGGGCCTGAGGATCGAGTTTCTTCGACCTCCCCCTCAACGCTTCCTGCCTTGTCGCATTCCGTCAGACCCACAAAAAAGGAAGCTCCTATACCAAGAGGTGTCCCACCTTCTAGAGATAGGGGCTATAGAGGAGGTACCCCCAGCTCATCGAGGCAGGGGTTTTTACTCGGCAATTTTCCTCGTGCCAAAATCCTCAGGAGGAGTCCGGATGATCCTCAACCTTCGGCAGTTGAATCTCTACGTAAAATACAGAAGATTCAAAATGCACTCACTAAAGTCCATCCTGGCATCCATAAGGCAGGACGACCTTATGACATCTATAGACTTGAAGGAGGCCTACCTCCATGTACCCATATTCCCGAATCACAGACAGTTCCTGAGATTCTCTTTCAACGGGGCACATTTCCAGTACAAGGCAATGCCCTTTGGACTGTCCTCCGCCCCCAGGACGTTCACCAAACTACTGGACGTCCTCACGGCCAGTCTCAGACGCCAGTCGGTACGCGTGATGGCGTACCTCGACGATATCGTCATTTTGTCAAGAACCAGAGAACAGGCGCACAGAGACTCACAGCTAACGATCCAGACACTACAGAACCACGGTTTTACAATCAACTGGACAAAAAGTCACCTAATACCTACACTCCGTCTTGCCCACCTGGGCACCACTATAGACTCTAACCTGGGTATGGTTTTTCTGTCCCAGGAGAGACAAAAGACAATCAGGAACTTGATGAGGGAGCTGGAACATCATCGATATCCCAGTCTTGCACTACTGTCAAAGATTTTAGGAACTCTGGTCTCGTGTATCGATATAGTGCCATGGGCAAGACACCATCTACGACCACTCCAATGGTTTTTGCTACCATACCAAAGACGAAAGACAAGCCACTCCCACAAGAGAGTCTCCCTCACCGCCAGGGTACGCTACTCTTTAAAATGGTGGAGTTCCCCCTCACTAACCAGGGGCTCCACGTTCCTGGATATGGACCCTATCATAATAACAACGGACGCCAGCTTGATAGGGTGGGGAGCTCACCTCTCCTCGCACATGGTTCAGGGCCTCTGGGAACCTCAGGACCTGCAAGAGGTCAATATAAATTTCCTGGAGCTGAAGGCTGTTTCTTTGGCCCTCCACAGTCTTGCTCATCTAGTACGGGGTCGACATGTACGTATCCTGACCGACAATGTATCCACACGTTCCCACATCAACAGACAAGGGGGAACACGGTCAAGGAGACTGATGAAGGAAGCAACATCACTTCTCAGATGGGCAGAGGAAAACTTGGCCTCTCTGTCAGCGGAACACATCTCGGGAGTGGAGAATGTGTGGGCGGACTGGCTCAGCCGACAGACACTCGACCCGGGCGAATGGCGGCTGGATCCCGAGATCTTCCAGGAAGTGGTGAGGAGGTTCGGAGACCCGGTGATGGACTTGTTTGCCACCAGCCTCAACACCCAGCTTCCTCGCTTCTTCGCTCGATACCCATCCCCCGGTGCGGAAGGAGTGGACGCCCTAACTCTTCAATGGCCTCGGGGCCTTCTATATGCATTCCCGCCTCTATCTATTCTCCCCAGGGTGATACGGAAGATCCTGGAGGAGAGAGCAGAGGTGCTACTGATAGCCCCGTATTGGCCTCGCCGCACCTGGTTCGCGGACCTGGTGCAACTTTCGACGGCACCCAGCTGGAGGATCCCGGACCGACAGATCTCCCTGACCCAGGGGTCCTTGTCTCATCCGGAGCCACAGTGGTGGCAACTGACCGTGTGGCACTTGAGCGGGAACATCTAAAACGCCAAGCTTTGCCAGACACGGTCATTGCCACTATTCAAGCAGCCCGCAGACCCTCTACCAGGAGGATTTATCAGACCACTTGGGCCGCTTTCTACAAGTTTTGTGAACAGCGGGGGATAGATCCTCAGACGGCCTCTCCGCTTGTTGTTCTAACTTTTCTGCAGGCGGGCCTGGAGAAGGGCCTTGCCCCAAATACATTACGCCGTCATGTCGCCGCTCTGGCCACCATCATCTCAACAGATAGTTACCGTTCCCTTACCAGACATCCCTGGATCAGGGATTTCTTGAAAGGAGCGGCCAATCTAAAACCACCAACGGTTCATCGCTTTCCTTCCTGGGACCTACCCTTGGTGTTACATGCATTGACAGGTCCCCCGTTTGAACCCATACGTCAGATTTCGTTACGGCTACTGACCTTCAAAGCAGCCTTCTTGGTTGCTATCACTTCAGCCAGAAGGGTCTCTGAAATAGCCGCTTTGTCCACAAGACCAGACCTTTGCCGTTTTGAGCCAAACAGAGTGGTCCTTAGACTGGATCCGGCGTTTATTCCGAAGGTAAACACATCCTTTCATAGGGCTCAAGATATAGTGCTCCCTGACTTCTGTTCTCATGGGACTCACCCCTCTGAATTGAGGTGGCATAAACTGGACGTGAGGCGAGTCCTAAAAATTTATGTTAGGAGGACTCAGCCTATTAGACGGTCAGAAGGCCTGTTTGTATCCTTTTCCACTAGAACCATGGGCACCAAGGTGTCCTCTCAGACTATCAGCCGCTGGTTGAGGGAATGTATTTCAGAGGCGTATAGGACCAAAGGCTCCCCAGTTCCACCGGGGATAACTGGACATTCAACTCGAAGTGCGGCTACTTCATCGGCCTGGAGGACCCAAGCTTCCTTAGAGGACATATGTAGGGCGGCCACGTGGGCAGCTCCGTCCACTTTCATCAAACACTATCGAATTGACTCGTTTGCTTCGGCGGAAGCAGCATTTGGGAGGAGGGTACTACAAAGGGTCTGTTCCTACTCGGAACCCCTGGTCCAGTCTTGTCCCTCCCTGTGATTATAACTTGGGCATATCCCATCTTGGACTCTCCTTGCAAGTGCATTGGAGAAAGACCGTTGAACTTACCTGAACGGTCTTCTCGATGCACTGCAAGGAGAGTCCAAACCCTCCCGATTCTGGGACCAGGGTTCCCGTGGGGGTGTGGTTTCTGGTTACGGTTCAAGGTTGCAGTTTGATATTGTTTAATAAATGGTTTTTGCTTTACTGCTCCTTCGCTTTATTTTAGACTGGAGGGCTAAGGGGGAGGCGGTGCCTGCCTAGTGATTAATATTTAAATTAAAACTCAGTCCCTACCAATCAGACTGAAGAATACCCCATCTTGGACTCTCCTTGCAGTGCATCGAGAAGACCGTTCAGGTAAGTTCAACGGTCTTTTTCTGCCGTCAGTCTTCTATGTTTCTAACATAAGAAAATATTATTTCACTGAAAGAGTAGTAGAGGCTTGGAACAAACTTCCATGCCTGGGATAAACATAGATCCATCCTAAGATAAAATACAGGAAATAGTATAAGGGCAGACGAGATGGACCATGGGGTCTTTTTATGCCGTCAGTCTTCTATGTTTCTAACATGAGAAAATATTATTTCACTGAAAGAGTAGTAGAGGCTTGGAACAAACTTCCATGCCTGGGATAAACATAGATCCACCCTAAGATAAAAACACAGGAAATAGTATAAGGGCAGACGAGATGGACCATGAGGTCTTTTTCTGCCGTCAGTCTTCTATGTTTCTAACATAAGAAAATATTATTTCACTGAAAGAGTAGTAGAGGCTTGGAACAAACTTCCATGCCTGGGATAAACATAGATCCATCCTAAGATAAAATACAGGAAATAGTATAAGGGCAGACGAGATGGACCATGGGGTCTTTTTATGCCGTCAGTCTTCTATGTTTCTAACATGAGAAAATATTATTTCACTGAAAGAGTCGTAGAGGCTTGGAACCAACTTCCATGCCTGGGATAAACACAGATGCATCCTAAGATAAAATACAGGAAATAGTATAAGGGCAGACGAGATGGACCATGAGGTCTTTTTCTGCCGTCAGTCTTCTATGTTTCTAACATAAGAAAATATTATTTCACTGAAAGAGTCGTAGAGGCTTGGAACCAACTTCCATGCCTGGGATAAACACAGATGCATCCTAAGATAAAATACAGGAAATAGTAGAACGGCAGACGAGATGGACCAGGAGGTCTTTTTCTGCTGTCAATCTGTTTAAATTTTTTTTTTTTTTTAAAATGATCTTTATTGAAGATAAATAGGGGAGGTGGTACATAAAGGAAAAAGAGTATGCGAATATTGATACAAACGTATATGAATTTAGAATATACAGTTATAAATCAAAACACACGCTTATATATATAAGAGAAAATAAGGCCAAAGAGAGAAAGAAAGAAAGAAAAAGGGGGGAACAAAATAAAAATAAAAGAAAGAAGGATAAATTCATATCTACACATTTATCCGATGTTGTAAAAATGGCGTCATCTGTTGACAGCCCGCTGACAGCTTTTCAGATCTTTGCTATCAGTATAGATGAAAGGTTTTTTAAAAGTTTTTTAAAGTTATTTTAAGTTTCTAAACTTGAGTTAGAGTTTTTAAGTTTTCTCGTTTTTGAATTTCTTCGTCCTTTTTATCAATGATTCATAATATTGGAATAATAATAAAGGAAGAGATAAATTCATATCTACACATTTATCCGATGTCGTAAAAATGGCGTCATCTGTTGACAGCCCGTTGACAGCTTTTAAGATCTTCGCTATCAGTATAGATGAAAGGTTTTTTAAAAGTTTTTTAAAGTTATTTTAAGTTTCTAAACTTGAGTTAAAAGAGTTTTTAAGTTTTCTCGTTTTTGAATTTCTTCGTCCTTTTTATCAATTGATTCATAATATTGTTTTATAGGTTGGTGGGATAGTTGTTTGGGTAAAAGGATCGCGATGGTGTTGTGTGTTGTGTTTTCTCCGTCCTGTAGTTCGAGGGTCATTTTCGCCAGCTTTTAAGATCTTCACTATCGGTATAGATGAAAGTTTTTTTAAAGTTTTTAAAAGTTTTTTTAAGTTCCTAAACTTGAGTTAAGAGTTTTTAAGTTTTGTCGTTTTTTAATTTCTTCGTCCTTTTTATCAATTGATTCATAATATTGTTTTATAGGTTTGTGGGATAATTGTTTGGGTGAAGGGTAAAAGGATAACGATGGAGTTGTGTGTTGTGTTTTCTCCGTCCTGTAGTTCGAGGGTCATTTTCGCCAGCTTTTAAGATCTTCACTATCGGTATAGTTTTTAAGTTCCTAAACTTGAGTTAAGAGTTTTTAAGTTTTTGTCGTTTTTGAATTTCTTCGTCCTTTTTATCAATTGATTCTATTGTTTTATAGGTTGGTGGAATAGTTGTTTGGGTAAAAGGATCGCGATGGTGTTGTGTGTTGTGTTTTCTCCGTCCTGTAGTTCGAGGGTCATTTTCGCCAGCTTTTAAGATCTTCACTATCGGTATAGATGAAAGTTTTTTTTAAAGTTTTTAAAAGTTTTTTTAAGTTCCTAAACTTGAGTTAAAAGAGTTTTTAAGTTTTGTCATTTTTTAATTCCTTCACCCTTTTATCAATGATCCATAATATTGTTTTATAGGTTTGTGGGATAATTGTTTGGGTGAAGGGTAAAAGGATCGCGATGGCTTTGTGTGTTGTGTTTTCTCCGTCCTGTAGTTCGAGGGTCATATTCGCCAGCTCAGCAATCTTCTATGTTTCTATGACCCTAGGTAGAGGCCGGCGTAGGGGGTTGGACTAGATGACCCTGCAAGGTCCCCCCCCCAATTCTTGTTCACCTGTTTTTTCTCTCCGTCCATCTTCGCAGGCCTTCCTGGAGCGTTACCTAACGGCCGGCCCCACCATCCAATACCACAAGGACCGCTGGCTGGCCAAGCAGTGGACTCTGGTCAGCGAGGAGCCCGTGACCAACGGGCTGAAGGACGGGGTGGTCTTTGTCCTGAAGCGCCACGACTTCAGCCTCGTGGTCAGCACCAAAAAGATCCCCTTTTTCAAGCTCTCCGAGGAGTTTGTGGACCCCAAGTCACACAAGTTTGTCATGCGGCTGCAGTCGGAGACCTCGGTCTGACCCACGGCGGGGCCCAGGGGCTTGAGTGCCGGGGAAGGCGGCTCCCCGCCAGGAGGGGACAATGGCCTGGCGCCAGCCTGCGTCTCTCTCGGGCTGGAAGAGGGTTCCTGAGGTCAGTTAGAAGACCCTCTGGGCCGCCTGCCCTCCCCTAATCCATGCCTCCCCCACCCCTCTCCTGTGTGGCCCCCAACTGAGGGGAAGGGCAGGGGCCCTTCCTTCCTTCCTTCCTTCCTTCCTTCCTTTTCTTCCTCCCTCCCGTTCTTTAACTCTCATTCCCCTTCCTTCCTTCCCTCCCTCCCTTTCTCTCTCTTTCTCCTTCCTTCCTTCCTTTCTTCTTTCCTTCCTTCCTTCTCTTTCTCTCTCTTTCTCCTTCCTTCTTTCCTTCTTTCCCTCCCTCTCACTCTCATTCCTGTTCCTCCCTTCCTTCCTTCCCTCCCTTTCTCTCTCTTTCTCCTTCCTTCCTTCCTTTCTTCTTTCCTTCCTTCCTTCTCTTTCTCTCTCTTTCCCCTTCCTTCTTTCCTTCATTCCCTCCCTTTCTCTCACTCTCCTTCCTCCTCACTCTCCTTCCTTCCCTTTCTCTCTCTCTCTCTCTCTCTTTCCCCTTCTTTCTTTCCTTCCTTCCCTCCCTTTCTCACACTCATTCCCCTTCCTTCCTTCTCTCTCTGTTTCTCTCTCCTTCCTTCCTTCCTTTTTCTCCCTTTCTCTCACTCTCCTTCCCCTTTCTTCCTTCTTTCTCTCTTTCCCTCTCCTTCCTTCTTTCCTTCCTTCCCTCCCTTTCTCTCACTCACTCCCCTTCCTTCCTTCCCTCCCTCTTTGTTTCTCTCCCTTCCTTTTTCTCTCCTTCTCTCACTCTCCTTCCCCTTTCTTCCTTCTCTCTCTCTTTCCTTCTCCCCCCTCGTAGCAAGCCCTCCCCCTCCAGGAACCGAGGAGGCGAGTGGGTGTCCAGGACAGCATCCTCGCCCCTCCCTCCCTCCCTCCTGATTGCTGGACATCCCCCGTGCCAAAACCCGAAGGGCTAACTCTCGTCTTCACCAGCATCTGCAGACCGTCGTCGGGCTCAAGGAACTTTTTGCGAATGTCCGTTTTCTACAAAGCTCACCCGCCCCACCTGCGCACCCACAGCCACACCACCAGGTGGCGCCGGACGGCCGTCTCCCTGCGTCTCTCGGGGTGGTCCCAACTGCACAAGGTTTTTGGGGTGGAACCGCCCCAGGAGGATCGGGTGGTCCAAGGCAGGAGAGTCCCAGCCACCGTCCTGCCAGCCTTCGTGGGTCTCGGGCTGACTTGGACGTCCAACAGGTCAACCCCAAAGCAAAAAGGCTGGAAGTGGGGGTGGGCGGGGTGGGTGGGAGAATTTGTTTTTAAGAAGGTGGCTTTTTTCTGTGGTTAAAAGAGCCCCCTGCGTTGTAAATATCTTTCCTCGCTTGAACACAAAATTGTGGGCGACTCACAATGGCTCTTGTGCTTTGAGCAAGCTTTGGTGTGAAGGGGTGCTGGGGAGGGGGTTGCTAGGGTTACGAGGGGGTGAGTTGAGCAAAGAAAAAAACCCCTTTCCTGGATTTTGAGTCAGCAGGGGGATTTTTTATTTTTTATTTTTGCACTTTTCGCTGGTGCAAAATCTTAACCCGCCTGTTCCCGTCTGCATTCTGGCTCCCCCTCACTCACCCCCTCCCTAAATTTCAGCCCCCCCCAAATACAAAGCAGTTTGCAGAGTTTTACTGTTCACCCCCCCCCAACCCCCAAATTTCTGGTTGGCTGAGGACCAATAATTCAGGACCAATAGAGTGATAATGTCATCACCGTAGCCACTTTTAAAGTCGGGTGGACTTCAACTCCCAGAATACCACCTGTCGTTAAAACTTGGCTAAAGTTGAGAAACTACTTTAAAAGTGTACAGTGGTCCCTCTACTTACGAACTTGACTCGTTCCGTGACCAGGTTCTCAAGTAGAAAAGTTTGGAAGAAGAAGCAATTTTTCCCATAGGAATCAATGTAAAAGCAAATAAGGCATTCGATTGGGGAAACCACAGGGAGGATGGAGGCCCTGTTTCCTCCCAGGAGATTCCTAGAGAGGCCCCACAGAGGCTTCTCCACGCCTATTCCGGCCATGTTTCCTCCTAGGAGATTCCAAGAGAGGACCCACGGAGGCTTCCCCCCACCTTTTTTGGCCCTGTTTCCTCCTAGGAGATTCCTAGAGAGGCCCCACGGAGGCTTCTCCCCGTCTTTTCTGGCCCTGTTTCCTCCTAGGAGATTCCTACAGAGGCCCCACAGAGACTTTCCCCCCACCTTTTCTGGCCCTGTTTCCTCCTAGGAGATTCCTAGAGAGGCTCCACGGAAGCTTCTCCCCGCCTTTTCTGGCCCTGTTTCCTCCTAGGAGATTCCTAGAGAGGCCCCACGGAGGCTTCTCCCTGCATTTTCCAGCCCATTTCCTCCCAGGAGATTCCTACAGAGGCCCCACGGAGACTTCGCCTTTTCCAGCCCTGTTTCCTCCCAGGAGATTCCTAGACAGGCCCCACGGAGGCTTCTCCCCGCCCTTTCCGGCCCTGTTTCTTCCCAGGAGATTCCTAGACAGGCCCCAGAGAGGCTTCTCCCCGCCCTTTCTGTCCCTGTTTTCTCCCAGGAGATTCCTAGACAGGCCCCCATGGAGGCTTCTCCCCGCCTTTTCTGGCCCTGTTTCCTCCTAGGAGATTCCTAGAGAGGCCCCACGGAGGCTTCTCCCTGCATTTTCCAGCCCATTTCCTCCCAGGAAAGTCCTAGAGAGGCCCTGTGGAGGCTTTTCCCCGCCTTCTCCAGCCCTGTTTCCTCCCAGGAGATTCCGAGAGAGGCCCCGACGGAGGCTTCTCCCCGCCTTTTCCGGCCCTGTTTCCTCCCAGGAGATTCCTAGACAGGCCCCCACGGAGGCTTCTCCCCGCCCTTTCCGGCCCTGTTTCCTCCCAGGAGATTTCTAGACAGGCCTCCACGGAGGCTTCTCCCCGCCTTTTCCGGCCCTGTTTCCTCCCAGGAGATTTCTAGACAGGCCCCCACGGAGGCTTCTCCCCGTCTTTTCCGGTTACAGTGTCAGAGGCTCAGGTTTGTAAGCGGAACACCCGGTTCTTATCTAGAAAAGTTCGTAAGTAGAGGCGTTCTTAGGTAGAGGTACCACTGTATTTGGGGCCCTAAGAAGGTTCTCCCCACCCCCTCACCCAAAGTTAATTTTTCAGAAACTTTAAAGGGAAAAAACCGTCACCAGAATCTCCCCGGGTTTTTTTTCTGCTGGGTTTTTTCTCGACAGCTGTTTCCATTTAATATAACGTGGGTTTTTGGGGTTTTTTTTCACATCTGTAACTTTTCAAATGAAGATCTGACAGGGGTTGTAAATTGGGGCACTCAGCTGGTCTTGGGGGGCTGCCTTGAGGGGCGAAGGGCAGGGTGGCGAGACCTCCGGGTTTATCACTGTGATTCACATTTTTAAAAATAGTTTTGAGAGGACGAAGCGGCCACCAACAAGGCCCTTCTGACGTTGCGGTGTTGGTCTTGGCCTTTGAACCACGCGGTCTTAAAAAAAAAAAAGCCTTACGCAACTCCCATCAGAAAATCCCAATTTTTAAATCACGGCGTAGGCCAAGATGGCTCTTCTATGACGTGGGGACTTCAACTCCCAGAGTTCCTGGGCTAGCAGGGAATTCTGGGAGTTGAAGTCCCCACGTCCTAGAAACGCCAACTTGGCCTACCGCTGTCTTTGGAGGGGAGAGGGATGCCTTTTTAAAAATAAAATAAAACCAACGCCGACACCACCGGAGCTTGCATTATATTTATATATTTATAAATATCTTCCGTATTCCCTGCCTGTCACATTTCCCCAAAGCAGCGGTGAAATCTACTTCCCTAACTGGTTCGGAAGCGCGTGGTTTTTTCACGCGCGCAGAGGGACAAAAACAACATGGCGCCGTCCGGGCAGGTGGGCGAAGCCTCGTGCCGCCAGCGCTACCAATTCCCTGTCACTAGGCGGGAACGGTAGCATTTATATGGAGTCTTCGGAGAGGGGGTGGCATATAAATCCAATAAATAAATAAATGTCACCCTTGCCCCAAAGTCCTCCGAGAAAGGCGGCTTACAAATCTTAATAATAATAAATAAATAAATATAATAATACATCAAAATTAAGCGGCCCAATCTCCTTCGCGGAGAGGTTTCCGGGACGGGGAGTCCGCGATTTACAACCATGTGTTGTACACAACCGTTGGCAGCGTCTCCACACTCACGTGGTCAGAATTGGGGACACGTGTGGTGGGTGTGTTTATGTCGGTGGCGCTGCCCTGCGAAGGTCGCCTGACCGCCACGCGTGGCCTTCTCCCAGGTGGCCCCTGAGAAGCAGAATCAGCGGAGGAATCCAGATCCAAGTTAGCGGCTGCTTGATTCATTTTAACGAGCGTGGCGGCTGGGTTTAACAACGGTGCCCACAAGCTCACTTTTAACCCAGTCTTAGCACTGGAAAATTGTGGGCTCCGTTGTTTTGTCCCAAATCGAGGACCGTCCATAAGGGTCTTCAGCAAATCTGCTAAAGGCTCGAGAGTCCTTGGTCGTTACTCAGACACCGAGCAAGTGCCCACCAGGTGAGGTCTTAACACCTTTGCGGCCTTTTAATAGCGCTGTGCCTGTGACCCTTTGCCGAATAAACTATATATTGCTCAAAAAATAAAGGGAACCCTTAAACAACACAATATAACATCCAAGTAAATCAAACTTCTGAGAAATCAAACTGTCCGCTTAGGAGTGTTTCCTTTCTCTGGGCGCCGGCAAAGGTTTATTCCCTCTCCAAGAGCCCAGAGAAAGGAAAATGCTCCGTTCGCTTTGGGCTGATCAGAGCAAAGGGAGTGTTTCCTTTCTCAGCGCTGGCAGAGGTTTATTCCCTTCAAGCGCCCAGAGAAAGGAAAATGCTCCGTTCGCTCTGGGCTGATCAGAGCAAAGATTGTGTTTCCTTTCTCTAGGCGCTGGCAGAGGTTTATTCCCTCTCCAAGCGCCCAGAGAAAGGAAAATGCTCCATTTGCTCTGGGCTGATCAGAGCAAAGGGAGTGTTTCCTTTCTCAGCGCTGGCAGAGGTTTATTCCCTTCAAGCGCCAAGAGAAAGGAAAATGCTCCGTTCGCTTTGGGCTGATCAGAGCAAAGGGAGTGTTTCCTTTCTCTAGGCGCTGGCAGAGGTTTATTCCCTCTCCAAGCGCCCAGAGAAAGGAAAATGCTCCATTTGCTCTGGGCTGATCAGAGCAAAGGGAGTGTTTCCTTTCTCTGGGCGCTGGCAGAGGTTTATTCCCTTCAAGCGCCCAGAGAAAGGAAAATGCTCCGTTCGCTCTGGGCTGATCAGAGCAAAGGGAGGGTTTCCTTTCGGCGCTGGCAGAGGTTTGTTCCCTCTCCAAGCGCCCAGAGAAAGGAAAATGCTCCGTTCGCTCTGGGCTGATCAGAGCAAAGGGAGGGTTTCCTTTCTCTGGGCGCTGGCAGAGGTTTATTCCCTTCAAGCGCCCAGAGAAAGGAAAATGCTCCGTTCGCTCTGGGCTGCCAAAGCCTCCTTCAGCGCCACCGAAAGGCTGCTCTGGCAGCCCAGAAAAGCCCAAGATGGCTGGGATTAAAGGGGGAACGGCAGGAAACTGGCTTGGCCTTCGTGCCGCTCTCAAATAGGAGGAATTTTCGGACAGAACAATGGGAACAGAAGTCGCCTTCGGAAGTTGTGGGAGCTTTCATCCCTGGAGGCTTTCGAGAAGAGACTTGACAGAAATAGTGTAGGGTCTCCTGCTTGGGCAGGGGGCTGGACTAGATGACCACCAAGGTCCCTTCCAACTCTGTTAATTCCATCAGGAGGATTTTGGGCCCTTTGAAAGCAGTTCGCACCCAGATCTTGGAGCTGCAGAAGAGGTGGCATTCTTTAGGGAAATTCAATGGGGTCCATCCTTGATTTTGGATGGGGGGCGTCTTGGTTTAGAGCCCTGCGGGCTGGGGAATTCTGGGAGTTGAAGTCCACAGTCTTAAAAGAGTTCTCAAAGTTGCTTAGACAGCCCGGATTCGAGGAATTTTTTGGGTGGCTGTTGACAAAAGTTAACATTTCCCCCTCCACTTACAGTCCTCCACTTACAGCCACAATTGGGGGCCGGGAAATGTCGTTAAGTGAGGACCACGCGACTTTTATGGCATTATTTTCGCCATGGTTGTTACGGGAAGCACTATTAATAGTTTATAAACCAAGCGTCCCCATGACTACAAATACCAACCTTCCCTGCTGGCATCCCCCACCGATCGGAGTTGAAGTCCACAAATCCTTAAAAGTTGCCAAGTTTCTAGACCTCTAGACTTTCTGTAGATCTATAGAAAATTTCTTAATCACCACCGGGTGGTGAGGGGGACGCCTTGTATTTTGCAGCCCACTCCTGGGCTCTTAAATTTGAAAGCACATCCACACGTGACTTAGAAATAATTTCGTGGCCACTTTCACGTCATTTGAAGACTTGGTGGGTTGAGCAGGAGGGAAGAGTTCAAGAGACCATCCTCCCCTCCCAGGCTGTGGAAGTAGCATTAAAACACAAGCCACCTCCCCCCCCCCCCCTCCTTAGGTCAAACACACATAATACATGCTCACATGCACCCACCGAATTTAGGAAAGCATTTAGGAGTCTCTACAAATCCAATAAATAAATAAATTTTCTGACATGCCCCCCCCCCATGCAAAAAAATAAAATAAATAAAAGCAGAGAAAACTTGTGCATGCGTGTAGAAAATTGTAAAATGTAAATTTTTTTTAATATATAAAACTTTGTTTTTACCGTTTGCAGTGGTACTAAGCATTACAGCAACGTTAGTCGAGGGTTGGGTTTTTTTTCCCTTTTCTTTTCATAAATAATAGGAAGTAAATTTGTACATTTTTTTTCTAAAAAATAAACATCTTTTTGGAGTTTTGGGTATTCCTGTCTGGCCTGCTGGTCTTTTCGGGGGAGGGGGGGTGTTTGTCCAACTGGGGAAGGGTCCTGGGCTTTTATCGATATTTTATTGAAAGCAAGCACGGATACAGAACAATTTGTCCACCAAATTTGGAGAACTCTTCCTCTGGGATGGCACACGGCAAAGGTTGCCGAACCTTTTTGGCGCCGAGGGCCGAAATGGAAGCGGTCCCACGTACCAGAAACCGAGAAAGTAGCCACATGTTCTAGGCCCGGCTACTGGTCCCACAAATTCTCCCAAGACTCAATCTTCAAACAAGTAAACTACTGCGACACCTCGTCTTACGAACCCCTCGTCATACAGACTTTTCGAGAGACAAACCCGGGGTTTAAGACTTTTTTGCCTCTTCTTCCAAACTGTTTTGACCTTACAAACCCAAGACGCCGCCACTGGGATGCCCCCCCCGCCTCCGGACTTCCGTTACCAGCGAAGCGCCCGTTTTTGCGCTGCTGGGATTCCCCTGAGGCTCCCCTCCATGGGAAACCCCACCTCCGGACTTCCGTTACCAGTGAAGTGCCCGTTTTTGTGCTGCTGGGATTCCCCTGTCCGTTACCAGCGAAGCACCTGTTTTTGCGCTGCTGGGATTCCCCTGAGGCTCCCCTCCATGGGAAACCCCACCTCCGGACGTCCATTGCCAGCGAAGCGCCCATTTTTGCGGGATCACAATCTCCCTCTTCCTGCTTGTTATACCTCTAGCTATGCAGCCAAGCATCCTACTTGCTTTTCCTACCGCCTGACTGCGGTCATCTGGTCCAACCCCCCCCCCCAATCCAGGCAGGAGACCCTACATCATTTCTGACAGGTGTCAGTCCAGGCTCTTGATGGAAGCTCCCATAACCTCCGCAAGCAACCTCCGTTCCATTGGTTTCGTCGCAAATGTGTGCCTTCATCACAGCGAGATATGTCCATCTCTTGTATATTTACAACGGGTCAATTTTGGTTGCTCGGCCAAAAGCCGTGAATTTTGTAAGCCATTTGTCTCCAGATGTCCAAGAAATTCAACACCCAGCATGTCTTTGTTGACTTGGGTGACGACCGACTTTGGATGGTCAACGAACTGCTGTAAGTCAAGGATTATACATTTGTCACACAAGAATCTGCTACTAGGAGCAAAGAGATACTAAAATGTCTAGAATCTAAGAATCTGAAATAGTTATTTGATGTTCTGTTTTTCTGGGTTTTATAAAAATTATTATTATTATTATTATTACATAGAAACCTAGAAGACTGACGGCAGAAAAAGACCTCATGGTCCATCTCGTCTGCCCTTATACTATTTCCTGTATTTTATCTCAGGATGGATCTATGTTTATCCCAGGCATGGAAGTTTGTTCCAAGCATCTACTACTCTTTCAGTGAGATAATACTTTCTCATGTTAGAAACCTAGAAGACTGACAGCAGAAAAAGACCTCATGGTCCATCTCGTCTGCCCTTTTACTATTTCCTGTATTTTATCTTAGGATGGATATGTGTTTATCCCAGGCATGGAAGTTTGTTCCAAGCATCTACTACTCTTTCAGTGAAATAATATTTTCTCATGTTAGAAAAATAGAAGACTGACGGCAGAAAAAGACCTCATGGTCCATCTCGTCTGCCCTTAGACTGTTTCCTGTATTTTATCTTAGGATGGATCTGTGTTTATCCCAGGCATGGAAGTTTGTTCCAAGCATCTACTACTCTTTCAGTGAAATAATATTTTCTCATGTTAGAAACCTAGAAGATTGACGGCAGAAAAAGACCTCATGGTCCATCTAGTCTCCCCTTAGACTGTTTCCTGTATTTTATCTTAGGATGGATCTGTGTTTATCCCAGGCATGGAAGTTTGTTCCAAGCGTCTACTACTCTTTCAGTCAAATAATATTTTCTCATGTTAGAAACCTAGAAGATTGACGGCAGAAAAAGACCTCATGGTCCATCTCGTCTGCCCTTATACTATTTCCTGTGTTTTATCTTAGGATGGATATGTGTTTATCCCAGGCATGGAAGTTTGTTCCAAGCATCTACTACTCTTTCAGTGAAATAATATTTTCTCCTGTTAGAGACATAGAAGACTGACGGCAGAAAAAGACCTCATGGTCCATCTAGTCTCCCCTTAGACTGTTTCCTGTATTTTACCTTAGGATGGATCTATGTTTATACCAGGCAGGTTTAAATTCAGTGACTGTGGATTGACCAACCATGTCTGCTGGAAGTTTGTTCCAAGGATCTACTACTCTTTTAGTGAAATATTATTATTATTATTATTATTATTATTATTATTATTATTATTATTATTATTTTGATGGTCTTTGACTGTAATAAAGGTCTATTATTAATGTTCCATCGGTTGGTGGCTCTCATGGTCAGGACGTTCCTCCTTACTTCCAGGTTGAATCTCTCCTTGGTCAGTTTCCATCCATTATCCATTGTCTGGCCTTTGGGGTCTTTGTAAAACAGCTTGACCCCCTTTGTCCTCTCTGGGGCAGCCCCACAAATATTGGAACGCTGCTCCTTGTATGGTCGGAACCTCCAGCCTCCATCTTCTCTGCACTTTTTCCAGGGTCTTGTTTTGTATCGTAGTGGCCAGAATTAGATAAAAAAATATCTCAAAGGGGGGCAGGGTCTTGTCCACTTTTCCAATTTTTCAAAATTATCCCAAAACTGGCCAAAACTGCCGAGAATCTAAGCAAAAACGGCGCCAATTTTTCCACCAAGGATGTTGGAGATAAGATGTCCATCTTGGAATGCCGGGGGCTGCTTTCTCCTGGGTGGAGGGCATTCCAGGGGTGGTGGTAGTGGGGTGGCCAGCCCTCTTGCCCTTTAACATTCCTTAACACAGGGGAGAAGGCAGTGACCCAGAATCATGGACGTTGCTTCGGTGTGTCGCAGGACTTTTCCTGGTGGCTGACGACTGTCTCTGCGATGGACGTGTCGTGCCGAGGGAGAGATTTGATGCCCTGAAAGAAACAGAAAAACCCATTTCATCTGTCCACGTCCACATCTGTAGCTCCAAAGTAGGGATCCCTCAACTTTAAGACTTGAGGACTTCAAGTCCACTGGCCTTAAAATCGGCCATGTTTGGAGAGAACTGGTCTAAAACCCCGACTGGTTGTTGTTGGCCGTTTGGCGCAAAAGAGCCGAATTATTGACTAATAATAATAACTAATGTCCAGTCAACGAAGCAGTGGAAGTGATGTGCCAGTGCTTGGAGGCTGTTGGGGTCTGGATGGGTGTCAACAGACTCAAACTCAACCCTGATAAGACGGAGTGGCTGTGGGTTTTGCCTCCCAAGGACAATTCCATCTGTCTGTCCATCACCCTGGGGGGGGGAATTATTGACCCCCTTGGAGAGGGTCCGCAATTTGGGTGTCCTCCTTGATCCACAGCTGACATTAGAGAACCATCTTTCAGCTGTGGCGAGGGGAGTGTTTGCCCAAGTTCGCCTGGTGCACCAGTTGTGGCCCTATTTGGACCGGGGGTCACTGCTCACGGTCACTCATGCCCTCATCACCTCGAGGCTCGACTACTGCAACGCGCTCTACATGGGGCGACCTTTGAAGAGTGTTCGGAAACTTCAGATCGTGCAGAATGCAGCTGCGAGAGCAATCATGGGATTCCCCAAATATGCCCATGTTACACCAACACTCCGCAGTCTGCATTGGTTGCCGGTCAGTTTCCGGTCACAATTCAAAGTGTTGGTGATGACCTATAAAGCCCTTCATGGCATCGGACCAGAATATCTCAGAGACCACCTTCTGCCGCACAAATTTCAGCGACCGGTCAGGTCCCACAGAGTTGGCCTTCTCCGGGTCCCGTCGACTAAACACTCATTTGGTGGGACCCAGGGGAAGAGCCTTGTCTGTGGTAGCCTCAACCCTCTGGAACCTCGTGAAAGGACCGCCCTTTGCTTGCAGCGCCACTGCGGCATCCTTTTTTGTAAAAATAACAATGTTTATTTTTACATGAAGACCTCCCTTTGAAGGAGCCGGGGAATCCCTCCCACAAAGAGATTCCGGGGGCGGAGCTTTGACGTCACCGGCAGGTTGCTAAGGACGCCAAGGTGATCACTTCCTGGATTCCATGGAATCCAGGAAGTGATCACCTTGGCGTCCTTAGCAACCTGCCGGTGACGTCAAAGCTCCGAACGCCGAACGCGACCCCGAACTTTGCTCGAAGTTTCAAAAAATTTCCTGTTCGTGTTCAGCATACCGAACACCGCAAAATTCGGTACGGACCCGAATTGTGTGAGTTCGGTTCGCCTGCCACTAGTAGGAACCCAACCCTGGCCTGTTGCAACTTTGATTGCTTTTTAACCAACCCGTTGCAAGTTGTGAGTTCCAGTTCTCGAGTAATGTAGAGGTTAGAAACATAGAAACCTAGAAGATTGACGGCAGAAAAAGACCTCCTGGTCCATCTCGTCCGCCCTTATACTATTTCCTGTATTTTATCTTACAATGGATCTATGTTTATCCCAGGCATGTTTAAATTCAGTTTTAAACATCAAATAAACATCATCATCATCATCATCATCATTATTGTTGTTGTTGTTATTATTATTATTATTATTATTATTATTATTATTATTAACAGAAACATAGAAGTCTGACGGCAGAAAAAGACCTCATGGTCCATCTCGTCTGCCCTTATACTATTTCCTGTATTTTATCTTAGGATGGATGGATGTTTATCCCAGGCATGGAAGTTTGTTCCAAGCATCTACGACTCTTTCAGTGAGATAATATTTTCTCATGTTAGAAACATAGAAGTCTGACGGCAGAAAAAGACCTCATGGTCCATCTCGTCGGCCCTTATACTATTTCCTGTGTTTTATCTTACAATGGATATATGTTTATCCCAGGCATGGAAGTTTGTTCCAAGCATCTACGACTCTTTCAGTGAGATAATATTTTCTCATGTTAGAAACATAGAAGTCTGACGGCAGAAAAAGACCTCATGGTCCATCTCCTCTACCCTTATACTATTTCCTGTATTTTATCTTAGGGTGGATCTATGTTTATCCCAGGCAGGTTCACATTCAGTTCCTGTGGATTTACCAACCACGTCTTCTGGAAGTTTGTTCCAAGCATCTACTACTCTTTCAGTAAAATAATATTTTCTCATGCTGCTTTTGATCTTTCCCCCCAACTGACTTCAGATTGTGTCCCCCTTGTTCTTGTGTTCACTTTCCTATTAAAAACACTTCCCTCCTGGACCTTATTTAACCCTTTAACATATTTAAATGTTTCGATCGTGTCCCCCTTTTTCCTTCTGTCCTCCAGACTCTACAGATGGAGTCCATGGAGTCTTTCCTGACACGTTTTATGCTTAAGACCTTCCACCATTCTTGTAGCCCGTCTTTGGACCCCTTCAATTTTGTCCATATCTTTTTGTAGGTGAGGTCTCCAGAACTGGACACAGTGTTATTCCCAATGGGGTCTCACCAGCGCTCTATATAGCGGGATCACCATCTCCCTCTTCCTGCTTGTGATACCTCTAGCTATGCAGCCAAGCATCCTACTTGCTTTCCCTACCGCCCGACCACACTGCTCCACCCATTTGGAGACGGTCAGAGGCAAAAGTGTGAAAGAGGACTCCCATCTCCGCCCTTCTCCCCCCCCCAATACGGCATAACCGGATTTACCTCGGGAAGGAAACTGACCTCTGCCGCCTGTTCCACCGAAGGGCCCACCTCGTTGTCGGAGTCTGAAATGACAATGCCCAGGAGTGGGTGAGAGTCACAAGCCACTGTGTTCTTTTTGCAGACGATGTAAAACTCCTCCACACCACTGATCACACAACCACCCTACAAAAAGACCTAGACTCTGTTTCTGATTGGTCAACTCCAAATCTCACCCAGCAAATGCTCTGTCCTGCCCATGGGCAAAAAAGAATCGGAACTTCAAATACAAACTCAATAAACCAATGGTCACAGATAATCCCCCATCGGTCAAGGACCATGGGATACTAATAACGAAAGATTTATTTTTATTTTTATTTATTTATTTTGTCCAATGCACAATGAGGGTTTTAGTGGGTATATATCTATATACACATAGTAAAATACATGATGAAGGTTGTAGAGGAGATACTCATAGTAAAATATATCTAAGAAAGAAGAGAAGAGAAGATAGAGGAATAGAACATATCAATGAAAGAATAGAAGGAGAGATAGAGGAATAGAAGAAAGGGATAGGAGATATTTATTTATTTTATTTATTTATTTATTTTGTCCAATACACAATGAGGGTTTTAGTGGGTATACCCATAGTAAAATACATGATGAAGGTTGTAGAGGAGAGACTCATAGGAAAATATATCTAAGAAAGAAGAGAAGATAGAGGAATAGAACATATCAATGAAAGAATAGAAGGAGAGATAGAGGAATAGAAGAAAGGGATAGGAGATATTTATTTATTTTATTTATTTATTTTGTCCAATACACAATGAGGGTTTTAGTGGGTATACCCATAGTAAAATACATGATGAAGGTTATAGAGGAGATACTCATAGGAAAATATATCTAAGAAAGAAGAGAAGAGAAGATAGAGGAATAGAACATATCAATGAAAGAATAGAAGAAGAGATAGAGGAATAGAAGAAAGGTAGAGGAGATATAGGAGAGACAATAGGACAGGGGACGGAAGGCACTCTAGACTTTCTTTGGACTTTTGATTATGTATGTATTTATTGATTGATTGACTGATTTTGTCCAATACACAATGAGGGTTTTAGTGGGTACACCCATAGTAAAATACATGATGAAGGTTATAGAGGAGAGACTCATAGTAAAATATATCTAAGAAAGAATAGAAGAGAAGATAGAGGAATAGAACACATCAATGAAAGAATAGAAGAAGAGATAGAGGAATAGAAGAAAGGTATAGGAGATATTTATTTATTTTATTTATTTATTTTGTCCAATACACAATGAGGGTTTTAGTGGGTACACCCATAGTAAAATACATGATGAAGGTTATAGAGGAGAGACTCATAGTAAAATATATCTAAGAAAGAAGAGAAGATAGAGGAATAGAACATATCAATGAAAGAATAGGAGAGATAGAGGAATAGAAGAAAGGTGTAGGAGATATAGGAGAGACAATAGGACAGGGGACGGAAGGCACTCTAGACTTTCTTTGGACTTTTGATTATGTATGTATTTATTGATTGATTGACTGATTTTGTCCAATACACAATGAGGGTTTTGGTGGGTACACCCATAGTAAAATACATGATGAAGGTTATAGAGGAGAGACTCATAGTAAAATATATCTAAGAAGTAATAGAAAAGAAGATATAGGAATAGAACATATCAATGAAAGAAGAGAAGAAGAGATAGAGGAATAGAAGAAAGGGATAGGAGATATTTTATTTATTTTATTTATTTATTTTGTCCAATACACAATGAAGGTTATAGAGGAGAGACTCATAGTAAAATATATAAATGAAAGAATAGAAGAAGAGATATAGGAATAGAAGGAAGGTATAGGAGATATTTATTTATTCTATTTATTTATTTTGTCCAATACACAATGAGGGTTTTGGTGGGTACACCCATAGTAAAATACATGATGAAGGTTATAGAGGAGAGACTCAGAGTAAAATATATATCTAAGATTGCAACTGTTCTATGTATGTGGATTCGATTGGATAATTCATTATAGAATAGAATAGAAAAGGATAGAAAAGGATAGAATAGAAAAAAGAATAGAATAGAGAAGAGAATTGAATTGAATTGAATTGAAGAGAAGAAAGAATAAGGAATAGAATAGAAAAAGGAATAGAATAGAGAAGAGAAGGGAATTGAATTGAAGAGAAGAGAAGATAAGAGAATAAGGAATAGAATAGAATAGAAAAAAGAAGAGAATAGAGAAGAGAATTGAATTGAAGAGAAGAAAGAGAATAAGGAATAGAAGAGAATAGAGAAGAGAAGAGACAATGGAATGAATATAGAATAGAATAGAATTCTTTATTGGCCAAGTGTGATTGGACACACAAGGAATTAGTCTTGGTGCATTATAGGTTTATTATAGGTTTTAATGTTCTTATTACTAATTATTTCACTTTTTTAATTGCATGTACTATTTATTGTTGTAACCTGCCCCGAGTCCCATTGGGCGGCACAGTAATCAAATCCATCAAATTAAATTAAATCCAACAAGCCATCAGCCTCGAGCCCCTTGGTGCTCACACGAGATCTAAGCCTGGCACCCCCTCGAGTTCCATTGACCCTTATCTGCCGCCAATTCGCTTTGAACTGTTAGTTGGCCAGATTCTCGTCGGGAGCTTGAGCTCGCAATCAACCTTTTTTGAACTGCCTGGACTTTGTCTCTCTTACTAGAACCTTGTATAAAACAAATAAATATATAAAATAAAATAAATAAATGAAGATGACCGTACCTGAAGACTCGTTGATGTAATCCATGCTGCCGTGGACTTCTGCTGGACGGGAAAGAAAAGAGATGTGAATTATGTCACAAAGGTGTTGGGTGAAGGTGGTGCCGTGGATATTGCCTATCTGGACTTCAGCAAAGCCTTTGATACGGTTCCACATAAAGAGCTGATAGATAAATTAGTGAAGATTGGACTTAATCCCTCTCCAGATTCCTAAGAGGTCAGTAAGGGGCGAGTACAAGTGCACTAGAGTGCCTTCCGTCCCCTGTCCTATTGCTCTCCTATATCTTCTATACCTTTCTTCTATTCCTATATCTCTTCTTCTATTCTTTCATTGATATGTTCTATTACTATACCTTCTTTTCTATTCTTTCTTAGATATATTTTACTATGGGTATCTCCTCTATAACCATCATCATGTATTTTACTATGTGTATATAGATGTATACCCACTAAAACCCTCATTGTGTATTGGACAAAATAAATAAATAAATAAATAAATAAAATAAGTAAATAAAAATAATAAAGTTTGTTCCAAGCATCTACTACTCTTTCAGTCAAATAATATTTTCTCACGTTGCTTTTGATCTTTCCCCCAACTAACTTCAGATTGTGTCCCCTGGTTCTTGGGTTCACTTTCCTATTAAAAACACTTCCCTCCTGGACCTTATTTAACCTAAATGTTTCGATCATGTCCCCCCTTCTCCTTCTGTCCTCCAGACTCTACAGATGGAGTCCATGAAGTCTTTCCTGATGAGTTTGATGCTTAAGACCTTCCACCCTTCTTGTAGCCCGTCTTTGGACCCCTTCAATTTTGTCCATACCTTTTTGTAGGTGAGGTCTCCAGAACTGGACACAGTATTATTCCAGATGTGGTCTCACCAGCGCTCTATATAGCGGGATCACCATCTCCCTCTTCCTGCTTGTGATACCTCTAGCTCTGCAGCCAAGCATCCTGCTTGCTTTTCCTACCGTGTTTCCCCGAAAGTAAGACAGTGTCTTACTTTCTTTTTATCCCCAAAAGCCCCACTACGTCTTACTTTTGGGGTATGTCTTACATTGGAAAAAAATGGAAAGGGTCGCGTTCCCGAAGGCATCTCCCCAGAGTCCAGAAGGGCAGCCGCGGGACAGGAGCCTCGTGAGCCCTTTTCCAAGTTCAACCTCAGGGCTCCAAGCGGCGTGCACGCGTGGAGCCACAGACGCGTGTCGGGGAAGCGTGTGTCTGGAGGGGAGGAGCCACTCTGCGCAGTTGGGCAGCCCCACCTGCCTGCCGGAAAGGAGGCGGGCGAAGGAGGGCGCAGCTCCGGCCGCTCGCCTCGGAGCCGGTCGGCCTCGCTGGCCGCTTGCAGCCGAGCCTCGGCAGGACTCGGTTGCTGGGACGAGCGCCTTCGCTGCAAGCCGCCGCCTGCTTGGCTCGCTTCGGACCAGCGCCGTCCTTCGCTTTGCCAAGCCGGGGAAGAGGCGGTGGCGCTGCGGCGAGGCGAAGGAGGGCGCAGCTCCGGCCACTCGCCTCGGAGCCGGTCGGCCTCGCCGGCCGCTTGCAGCCGAGCCTCGGCAGGACTTGGTTGCTGGGACGAGCGCCTTCGCTGCAAGCCGCTGCCTGCTCGGCTCGCTTCGGACCAGCGCCGTCCTTCGCTTTGCCAAGCCGGGGAAGAGGCGGTGGCGCTGCGGCGAGGCGAAGGCGAGGGGCGCACGGGGAGCTTGGAAGCGACGTCATCGGGCTCCCCCCCGGCAATACCCCCGTGTTTCCCCGAAAGTAAGACATATGTCTTACTTTCGGGGTACGGCTTATATTAGCCGACCCCCCTGAAACCCCCGATACGTCTTACAATCAGGGGTGTCTTACTATCGGGGAAACAGGGTACCACCCAACAATAAACTGCTTTGCAACTAAGCATTCCTGCTCAACGGAAAAACACTGATGTCTCACCTCTTCCTCGTTTCCGTCGGTACATTAAGAAGAGGACCAGCAGGATCACCAGAACCACCACAGGTGGGACGATATATTTCGCATAAAACGATCCCGAGAGATATTTGCTGGTGACAGGCGGATTTGTGGAAACTATAATAAAAACAAAGTCAATTAGATCCCTTCTCCTATTTTTTTTTCCCCAAGCAAAATTGCTGAGATTTTAAAACATTTTTAATGAAGAATCAGTTATGACAACTGCGCGCCACCGCCCAAAACGACCCACCAGGCTAGCAACCACAACTCAAATGGTGGACACCAGGTTGGGAAAGGCTGGAGTATGTAGGCTATTGTCGATCATTACAACGATACGGCAAACATATCTTGTCAATAAAGCATCTCATTCTTCTGTCTTATTTAAGTCTAAAAGTTATATCTTCGGAGAGTCTTCGGAGAGGGGTGGCATACAAATCTAATAAATAATAATAATAATAATAATAATAATAATTATAATTATATTCTCTGCGTATCTAAGGAAAATGTGGATTAATTATCTGTGTCTATAAGAATATGGAATGCCCTCTGTGGATATGATAGGATTAAACCTATGTGCCTGGTTAAGGCAAATCCATCCCTTTCATTAGCTTAAGGAAATAATTATCCATTTAAGCTTCTGTTAATTAGACAATTAGAACCCTTCTGTTTGTCTAAGGTAAATACTAATTGGATACTCTTCTGTTTATTTAGCCATCCTGCCTTGGCAGGATTATGCCTGTATGCTATGTGTTACATATTTTTTATTTATTTATTTGTTTTGTCCAATATACAATGAGAGTTTTAGTGGGTACATATATCTATATACACATAGTAAAATACATGATGAAGGTTATAGAGGAGATACTCATAGTAAAATATATCTATGAAAGAATAGAAGAGAAAATAGAGGAATAGAACATATCAATGAATTAAACCATTTACATGTAACTAGGTTAAGTGAAGAATTAATACTTTATATTTGTACCGCCACACCCAGAGGAACAAGCTAGCACGTGTAAATGTGCTATAAATTGCTATAGTTGTGCAACCTCCGATAAACCATATGGTAGCTGGTTTTGGTTCTCCTGAGATGTGCACAAGGCTCTGGGACTTGTATCATCTCCCTCCCCTAATTTTTGAGGCTTACTGGCTTTGTAGTCCAAGCTGCTTTGCACGGTCAGCAGGGGAGCCGTTGTGCTGGCCACCCACGTTGACCTCCAAGGGGTGGTTGTCTCGTTTTCCAGCACCGTCTTGTTCTGGGTGAGCCCGTCTTGAAATTCCTGCGAAGTTCTGTTGGAATCATGGTCCACCCCTTGGAAGGCTGGGAAAAATAAAAACAAATAAATATTTCAATGTACCACGTTTTTCAGAGGATAAGACGCGACGGAGCATAAGATGCGCCTTATGGGGTGTTCTGTCGGGCTCTCTGGCAGACTCCTCCCGAAAATTCACAGGTACAAATTTCAGACACACACACACCTTTGAAAATTCAAAACAATGTTCTTTATGATGGAAATTCCCTTAAACCAAGCCCTCTTTTGGGATAGCCAAGAGCCCTCGTCTCCAAACAACCTGGTCATTGGTCCAAGTCCCTTATCAGTTCTGTGATACTTAGCTTGCAGCTGTGAGGCAATTCACAGTCCTTCTTCTTCCACAAAGTGAAACACACTTTGCTCTGGTTTAGTTTCCAAGCGGGGGAAAATCAGCACACAAAAGGTCAAAGTCAGCAAAGCAGTCACGAAACACAACGGTCAGATAATCCTCCACCATGGCCAAACCCACAGGCTGCTCTTTATAATGACCACAGCCCCACCCAACCACAGGTGGCCTCATTTTCTCCTGTAATAATCCTTCAGTTGTTGCTGCCTGTGCATCGCTCTCCGCATGCGTGGCTGTGTCATTAACTCTTGTTCCGAATCCAAGAAGGAGCGAGATAATTGATCTCCTTCTGAGCTGTCTGCCACACTCTCCTCCTCCCTGTCACTCATGTCTTCTTGGGCAGAGGAGCCTTCCTCAGCAGATTCCACCGGGGGCAAAACAGGCCTGCAGCATGTGGATGTCTCCCCCCACATCCACAGTCCTTGGGGCAGGAGCAGGGCCAGAGCTGACCACAACATAGGGGAGGGGGAATCTACCTACTAAGGTATTCATCTGGCTAGTGTCCTTAGTCTGGTCACTTCGGCACATTATTTTGTCCACTGGATAGGACTTTTAAAAAATCATCTTCGGAGGGAGTAGCAATGTAAACAAGCCTGCAAAGACTTAACCCTTTAACCTATTTAAATGTTTTGATCGTGTCCCCCCTTTTCCTTCTGTCCTCCAGACTATACAGATG
>NW_027248453.1:311766-353939 GCF_031021105.1 Erythrolamprus reginae
CCGCAGATACCCTGGCCCGATGCCATTTGTGCATCATTTAAAATTACGAAACAAAAAATAAAGGAATTATAATTCTCTGCCCCCCTACCCATCCCTTCTTGAGAATTCTAGAACAACTTGCCACCAGTCACCGCGGGACAATTCAACACTCTATTTATTGTTTTGTTCAGTTACTTTTATTATTGGTGAGCGGGTTTTTGTCGAAATTCTTGTAACTCTTTTTTTTCTGTGTTGACTGTTCTTTGTCGTTTAATGACACCCTTCTTCTGGATTGACTATTTTTATGGTTATCGGTTGTGCTTCCATCGAAATTGATTCAACTTTGTATTTGTTGAATTGCCCTGTGGCGAGTTGTCCTTGTTTTGCCCCAGCGATGGACCAGAAAAGAAGGTAGCACACACGCAATTTGTTCAAACCTATGTTTACTCAATTAACGGCTACTAATGATCTTGCTTAGTAGTCAACAACACACACAAACACAAGTTAAAACAGTCTTCTCCAGTGGTGGGTTACTACTGGTGCAGTCCAGAACCCACTGATGACGGAATTGAACAAAATGCCTCGAAGCAATTCACAGGACAAAAGCCAAAACAGATAAGTTGAGCAGACCATTTCGGACCACGGAGGCACCTGAACGAACAAACATTTCCTGCAGTGTTTTTGCTGCCGCCGTCCCTTAAGTAGGCTAGGGGAATGACCAGTTAGTCTCAAGCCTTACTCCCGAGGAGACCTCCTCCTGAGTAGCCATTCCTGCCTTTGAGCAGCTCTGCGTGCCTGTGCATTGAGAATAACCTCCTCTTCTTCCTTATCACTGATGTGCAGTGCTGGAGGTTCCAAAGGCCCTGGTTGAAACTCTGCCTCTGGCACAGAGTCCATGCCAGCCTCCTCAATGTCCGACACCAGGTCCACTGACTCCTCACCACATCGACCTCTTCTTGAGAGGGATCCGCTACCAACTACAAAGGCTTCTGGTTGCCATTGCAAGTTGTCCCATCCTCCTCCCCGAGTCAAAAGGACAAGCTGCTGGTCGGTTGCAAGTCCAGGAGTGAAAGTTGGTGGTGACCCTGGAATGACCCATGACTTGTCTTCTGCGTGTGTGTGGGTCTTCTGCAGGCTGCCTTCGGAAGACGGGGGTCCGGCATTCCTCCAGCTCCGACAGGGTGGGACGGCATCTCTGGCTAGCTTGGCAGAAGGTGTGTGATTTTAAACAAGGTCTCACAGGCCAGAGTATTTATTGATTTATCAATTCAATTTCTATGCCGCCCTACTCGAGGCGACGCAGGGCGGCAATGGACAGGGGGGGTTTGCACTGTTTCATAGATGGTCTTGATGCTGGGGTCTTCGCTCTGCCAAGGAGAAGAGAAGGAAGCGGTTATTTGGAGAACGGGGGTCTACCAGGAAAAACGAGGGATTATGAAGGCGAGGATGTGCAGGAATACAGCATAACAGGGACCGTGCAGGTCTTCTACATGGGGCTGTCTTCGAAAAGTGTTCGGAAACTTCAGATTGTGCAGAATGCGGCCGCGGTGAGCTATCATGGGCCTCCCTAGGTACGCTCATGTCTCGTCAACACTCCATGGTCACAATTCAAAGTGTTGGTAATGACCTATAAAGCCCTACATGGCATCAGACCAGAATATCTCCAGGACCGCCTTCTGCCGCACGAATCCCAGCGGCCGGTTAGGTCCCACAGAGTGGGCCTTCTCTGGGTCCCATCAACAAAACAATGTTGTCTGGTGGGACCTTGGGGAAGAGCCTTCTCTGGTGGGACCTTGGGGAAGAGCCTTCTCTGTGGCGGCCCCGGCCCTCTGGAACCAACTCCCCCCTGAGATTCGAATTGCCCCCACCCTCCTTGCCTTCCGTAAGATGTTGAAAGCCCATCTATACCGCCAAGCCTGGGGGGATTGATTTTCCCCCCTTACCTTTCCTGACTCAACATATGAGATCGGTAGGATTGTTTAGAATTGCTATTTTTAAAAAAATAATAATGGGTTTTTTAATATAGTCAATACTGGATTTGTGTTTTATTGTATCTATTGTCGAAACAGGTTTGAAGGGACTTTAGAGGTCTTCTAGCCCAGGGGTAGGCAAAGTTGGCTCTTCTATAGCTTGTGGGCTTCAACTCCCAGAATTCCTGAGCCAACCATGTTAGTTCAGGAATTCAGGGAGTTGCACATGTCCATGGAACGGTTGACCAGTGGAACAGCTTGCCTCCAGAAGTTTGTGAAGGCCCCTACACTTTTTAAGCAGATGTTGGATCACCATCTGTCTGAAGTAGGGTTTCCTGCCTAAGCAGGGGGTTGGACTAGAAGACCTCCAAGGTCCCTTCCAACTCTGTTGTTGTTGTTATTATTATTATTATTATTATTATTATTATTATTATTATTATTGTATACATTGTGCTACTAGCTATAGTAGGATGCGTGAATTGAGCTCAATGGATTGAATGGATCCCAGGAACTAGGTTCCCTGGGGGTGAAATGTATCATACTGGGACATTGAGGCGTCAAAAGCTACGTGCCTCCGGAGGCTTGGTGATCTCCGAATAGACGGTCCTCTCTTCCTGGTTTTGGTGGCCCCGTCGTCCTTTCCGGACCTTCTCATCGTCCGTTTGTAAAGGATTCTGCAAAAGAGGAAGAGGTCAGCCCAACGTTTCTCAACCATTTCTTTTTAAAAAAAAATAGACTTTATTAATTTATTAAGAATGGGGATAGAAAAAGAAAGATAGGAGGGGTATGGAGCAAGCAGTCTTTTTATACAGTAGCATATATATAGATTGTTGCATATTCATTTCAAACATTGACCTATAGATAATTATTTCATGTTCAATATTCATATTTACATCGCCTTATATCCATAAAATATAGTAGTTTAAGAATAAAGTAGTGCTTTGCTATAGGCATGGATAGATCGGTATTATAGTAAAGATTTTAGATGAGATAAGAAAATAAAGGGGTGGGTAGTACCTGCAGGCTAGCAGGAATGTGCATTGTGACAACTTAGTTTGGTTAGCTTTATTAATTTTGTGGACAAAAGATATTTGTGAGTTATGTTACTTCAGCTTCAACCACAACAACACAAGAGCACACGACAGATTTAAACTTCATATTCACCGCTCCAAACTTGACTGTAAAAAAATATGACTTCAGTCACCGAGTTGTCGAAGCGTGGAACTCATTACTGGACTCCGTAGTGTCCTCCCCAAACCCCCAACACTTGACCCTTAGATTATCTACGGTTGACCTCTCCAGATTCCTAAGAGGTCAGTAAGGAGCGAGTACAAGTGCACTAGACTAGAGTGCCTTCCGTCCCCTGTCCTATTGCTCTCCTATATCTCCTATCCCTTTCTTCTATTCCTCTATCTCTTCTTCTATTCTTTCATTGATATGTTCTATTCCTCTATCTTCTTTTCTATTATTTCTTAGATATATTTTACTATGAGTCTCTCCTCTGTAACCTTCATCATGTATTTTACTATGTGTATATAGATATATACCCATTAAAACCCTCATTGTGTATTGGACAAAATCAATCAATCAATCAATACATAATTAAAACTCCAAAGAAAGTCTAGAGAGCCTTCCGTCCCCTGTCCTATTGCTCTCCTATATCTCCTATCCCTTTCTTCTATTCCTCTATCTCTTCTTCTATTCTTTCATTGATACGTTCTATTCCTCTATCTTCTCTTCTATTATTTCTTAGATATATTTTACTATGAGTATCTCCTCTGTAACCTTCATCATGTATTTTACTATGTGTATACCCACTAAAACCCTCATTGTGCATTGGACAAAATAAATAAATAAAATAAATAAATATCTCCTATACCTTCCTTCTATTCCTCTCTCTCTTCTTCTATTCTTTCATTGATATGTTCTATTCCTATATCTTCTTTTTTATTATTTCTTAGATATATTTTACTAAGAGTATCTCCTCTATAACCTTCATCGTGTATTTTATTATGTGTATATAGATATATACCCACTAAAACCCTCATTGTGTATTGGACAAAATAAATAAAAATAAAATAAAATTAAATACTGTTCCCCCTGAGCTACCATGCTCACATCCTTTTCGAAAAATATAAAATTTGCATGGTGTGTTTTTAGCACACCTGCAGGAAATTGGACTCTTAAGATTTGCACACTCCTTTCCAAAACCGGAAAAAATATGATTTCAACCATCGAGTTATCGAAGCGTGGAACTCATTACCGGACTCCATTGTGTCAACCCCTAACCCCCAACATTTCTCCTTTAGACTCTCCACGATTGACCTCTCCAGGTTCCTAAGAGGTCAGTAAGAGCCATCCATAAGTGCACTAGTGTGCCTTCTGTCCCCTATCCAATTGTCTTTCCTTTCTCTCATATATCATATATATATATTTTCTTCCTTTCATATATCTTCTCCTCTATTTTTACATATTATCTTTATATATATATATTACTTCATGTCTATTCTCTTCCATATGTATTGTATATTAGACAAATGAATAAATAAATAAATAAAATAAGATCCTATGCTGCAACGTTCTACCGGTCAACGACGACTTCAGCTTCAACCGCAACAACACAAGAGCACGCAACAGATTCAAACTTAATACGAACCGCTACAAACTTGACTGTAAAAAAATATGATTTCAACAATCGAGTTGTCGAAGCGTGGAACTCATTGCCGGACTCAATTGTGTCAACCCCTGACCCCCAACATTTCTCCCTTAGACTCTCCACGATTGACCTCTCCAGGTTCCTAAGGGGTCAGTAAGGGGCGTCCATAAGTGCACTGGTGTGCCTTTCGTCCCCTGTCCAGTTGTCTCTCCTTTCTCTCACTTATCATATATATTTTCTTCCTTTCATATATCCTCTCCTCTAAGTTCACTTTCACCCTTATATATTTTATTTATTTATTCATTTGTCCAATACATAAATGCATAGGAAGAAAATAGACATGTGATAATAGAAAAGAGGGTGAAAGTGGACTTTCTAGACAAATCTATATTTTCTTTTATGTCCACTGAGAACATCTGCACCCAAGACAAATTCCTTGTGTGTCCAGTCACACTTGGCCAATAAAGAATTCTATTCTATTCTATTCTATTCTATTCTATTCTATACAAATGTATCATTTTCTTTTATGTCCACTGAGAGCATCTGCACCAAAGACAAATTCCTTGTGTGTCCAGTCACACTTGGCCAATAAAGAATTCTATTCTATTCTATTCTATTCTATTCTAGATGTCAAGGTCCTCTTTGAACCCAATGGACGGATTTTTTAGAATTTTTTCTTTTTTTTATTAACTTAATCTTACGTTTATTAGAATGTAGAAAACAAAATTCTTCTTTTCATCTAGATTAATATGTCGATGTAATGAATTAAGAATATATTCTTTTTCTGTATCAAAAATTAACTTCTAAGAAGAGAGGGGTAATTGCAACCCCCTACTACATGTTTAAATGTTTGTCTTTTTTATGAAAAAATCAATAAAGTTTATTTAAAAAAAAATATGAACACAATGGACGAAAAATCACTGCCAGACCCATATGGCTGGGATTCCAAGACCCATGTTCAAAAAGGCTGCTATGAAAAGAAAGGAGTGGAAGTCCACCTCTCCTCCGTTACGCCCATCCACCCCACCACGATGGGAAGTCAGCGCGTGTTACGGGTCCCCGTCAATTAGGAATGTACATCTGATAGGAGTATCCCCAATGGCCTTCTCGGTGTTGGCCCCTTGTCTAGGGAACCACCCTCCTCCTATAGCTACAGTTCGCCCTGTTTCTTTTCAGAAAGGCCCTAAAAACACAGCGTGGTTGGTGCGTCTCCTGGGGGACCCTGAATGGAGATGGAGCTGTTACGTTGTGGTTTTTAACGTTGTTCATATCTTTCAATGTAAATTTGACACCTAAGCAAAGAATAAATATTTCTCACCGGCTTGGGATGCTGCACCGCGGAGTAAATGGTGTGGGGCGTTTCCTGGTTGGTCTTTCCCGCTCTCCTCGCCGGTGGATTGGTCTGTCTCCTGGTTTCCTAGGAGTTTTTTTTTTAAAAAAGAGAGAGAAAGTTAAGGATTTATACGCTGCTCACTCCAAGTCAATCAAACGTCTTTGAAATCAAACCGTCCACTTAGGAAACAACACTGGTGGACCGTCAATTTCACCTGCTGTCGGGCACGTTCAACTTTGGACACAACAAAAGTATTCAAGGAGAATATTTCATTCATTGAGGTCTAGGATGTGTCATTTGACACTGATTGACAGTCAATTTCACCTGCTGTCGGACACATTCAACTTTGGACAGAACAAAGGTGAATATTTCATTCATTGAGGTCTAGGATGTGTCATTTGACACTGATTGACAGTCAATTTCACCTGCTGTCGGACACATTCAACTTTGGACAGAACAAAAGTATTCAAGGAGAATATTTCATTCATTGAGGTCTAGGATGTGTTATTTGACATTGATTGACAGTCAATTTCACCTGCTGTCGGACACATTCAACTTTGGACACAACAAAAGTGAATATTTCATTCATTCAGATCTAGGATGTGTCACTTGACACTGATTGACAGTCAATTTCACCTGCTGTCGGACACATTCAACTTTGGACAGAACAAAAGTATTCAAGGAGAATATTCCATTCATTCAGATCTAGGATGTGTCACTTGACACTGATTGACAGTCAATTTCACCTGCTGTCGTACACATTCAACTTTGTACAGAACAAATGTTTTCAAGGAGAATATTTCATTCATTCAGATCTCGGACGGGTTCTTGGAGGGTTCCCGTTATATTTTGGAGCAGTGTATATAAGTAGTGGTTATGTAAATAAAATGGAATAAATCTATTTACTGTTTATCGAACCGCCCTGAGTCCCAGCATATAACTCAAATGATCAAAACATTTAAATATGCTCAAGGGTTCAATAAGGTCCAGGAGGGTTTAAGTGTTTTCAATAGGAAAGTGAACCCAAGAACAAGGGGACACAATCTGAGGGTCAGTTGGGGGAAAGATCAGAAGCCACGTGAGAAAATATGATTTGACTGAAAGAACAGTAGAGGCTTGGAACAAACAAGCATCTGAATTGAGGATGAATTTGTACTGCTCAAAAAAATAAAGGAAACACTTCAATGACTCTAAAGTCTGCGGAGAGGGGCGGCATACAAATCTAAATAATAAATAAAATAAATAAATAAATAAAGTGTGCAATAGGGTTGATATTCCTGGAGGGGTCTGTAATATGGCAAAGTATTTAGCTTTACTAGATAAGTGGTCAAAGCAATGGAAACTGCAGTTGAATGTTTCCAAATGTCAAATAATGGAGAAAAGGAATCCTCAATCTGAGTATTGTATTGGCAGTTCTGGGTTAGCAAAAACTTCAGAAGGATTTAGGGGTAGTGATTTCTGACAGTCTCCAAATGGGTGAACAGTGTGGTCAGGCGGTAGGGAAAGCAAGTAGGATGCTTGGCTGCATAGCTAGAGGTATCACAAGCAGGAAGAGGGAGATTGGGATCCCCTTATATAGAGCGCTGGTGAGACCACATTTGGAACAACACTGTGTCCAGTTCTGGAGACCTCACCTACAAAAAGATATTGACAAAATTGAACGGGTCCAAAGACGGGCTACAAAAAGGGTGGAAGGTCTTAAGCATAAAACGTATCAGGAAAGACTTCATGAACTCAATCTGTATAGTCTGGAGGACAGAAGGGAAAGGGGGGACATGATCGAAACATTTAAATATGTTAAAGGGTTAAATAAGGTCCAGGAGGGTTTAAGTGTTTTTCATAGGAAAGTGAACCCAAGAACAAGGGGACACAATCTGAAGTGAGTTGGGGGGAAAGATCAAAAGCAACGTGAGAAAATATGATTTGACTGAAAGAGTAGTAGATGCTTGGAACAAACTCCCAGCAGACGTGGTTGGTCAATCCACAGTCACTGAATTTAAACCTGCCTGGGATAAACATAGATCCATCCTAAGATGAAATACAGGAAATAGTATAAGGGCAGACGAGATGGACCATGAGGTCTTTTTCTGCCGTCAGCCTTCTATGTTTCTAACATGAGAAAATATTATTTCACTGAAAGAGTAGTAGATGCTTGGAACAAACTTCCATGCCTGGGATAAACACAGATCCATCCTAAGATAAAAATACAGGAAATAGTATAAGGGCAGGATGAGATGGACCATGAGGTCTTTTTCTGCCGTCAGTCTTCTAGGTTTCTATGTTTCAACAACCACAATATTTATTTATTTATTGGATTTGTATGCCGCCCCTCTCCGGAGACTCCAAGTCAATCAAACTTCTGTGAAATCAAACTGTCCACTACTACAGAGCCAGGTAGTAAGTTCCAGGCATTAACAGCACTGCTAAAAAAATAAATAAATAAAGGGAACACTTCAACAACACAATATAACTCCAAGTCAATGAAACTTCTGTGAAATCCAACTGTCCACTTGGAAAGCGACAGTGATTGGCCGTCAATTTCACCGGCTGTCGTGCATAGAAACATAGAAGACTGACAGCAGAAAAAGACCTCATGGTCCATCTAGTCTGCCCTTATACTGTTTCATGTATTTTATCTTACGATGGATCTATGTTTATCCCAGGCATGTTTAAATTCAGTTCCTGTGGATTGACCAACCACGTCTGCTGGAAGTTTGTTCCAAGGATCTACTACTCTTTCAGTCAAATAATATTTTCTCATGTCGCCTTTGATCATTCCCCCAACTAACACATTCAACTTTGTACAGAACAAAATATTCAAGGAGAATATTTCATTCATTCAGATCCAGGATGTGTCATTTATTTATTTATTTTTGAGCAGTATAATGATCTGTCAGGTTTTCAGCAATTCTGAACAAAAATGGGGGTAGATGCTATGGGGAGAGACGGTCACTTGTTTCTTCGGACTCTGGTTACAGTGAATATGTCGACGTCATTCAGCCCAAGGTCCCTCTGTATACAAGGTAAATCATTTTATTGTGATAGCTTACTTTTTGCTTAAGTGTTTACCTTTTTGTTTAATTGACTTTTAAACTTTTTGTTCATTTTTTAAAATTTTATTTTATCTTACCTTGTTTTTCTTTCATTTTCGCTTTCACTTTTTAATTTTTTTAACCTTATTAAACTTTATTTTACTTTACCTTAAAAGCCGCACAAAATGCTATTATCTTCACCTCGAGGCTCGACTACTGTAATGCTCTCTACATGGGGCTACATTTGAAGAGTGTTCGGAAACTTCAGATCGTGCAGAATGCAGCTGCGAGAGCAATCATGGGCTTCCCCAAATATGCCCATGTCACACCAACACTATGTGTATCTCCTCTATAACCTTCATCATGTATTTTACTATGTGTATACCCGCTAAAACCCTCATTGTGCATTGGACAAAATAAATAAATAAAATAAATATCTCCTCTACCTTCCTTCTATTCCTCTATCTCTTCTTCTATTCTTTAATTGATATGTTCTATTCCTTTATCTTCTCTTCTCTTCTTTCTTAGATATATTTTACTATGAGTCTCTCCTCTATAACCTTCATCGTGTATTTTACCATGTGTATATAGACATATACCCACTAAATCCCTCATTGTGTATTGGACAAAATAAATAAATAAATAATATATTTCAACGCTGGACCGGTAAGCAGCTTTACTTCAAATTTAATTCGAACTCGACTGTCCTTCCAGAAAATTTAAAACAAAGAAACTGTGAGTAATTTTAGCGAGATTCGTTTTTAATTGTATATTTGCGGTAAGATCAATATCTGACACCTTTTTTTTCTCTTAAAGAAGTGTCATTTCCTACCAAATTATTTGAAGTTTAGCACTTATTTCTTTCCTTTGAAGGAAAATTTACCGTAGAATATGCGTCATAAAATTGAACACGGTTCAAACTTTTTAAAAAACCCAACGCATAGCAAGTGGGTGTTATCGTCACCTCAATTCTGATTCCCCCCAAACCATTTCTGGCCTTTTGATCTAAGGAGCTTTGTGCAAAATAAAATCCTGCTTTGAGAAGACCTCAAATCAACACAAGAAAGAAAAATCCAAGGCACGGACAATATGAGCTCAAACTGCCCCAGGAGCTGCTGATCCAGTTCTACAGAGGAACCACTGAGTCTGTCATCTGCACCTCTATAAGTGTCGGGTTCGGTTCTGCAACCCAACAAGACCGACATGGACTTCAGAGGAGAATCAGAACTGCAGAACAAAACAATGGCTTCCAACCTGCCTTCCATTGAGGACCTGTAGACTGAGTCAAAAAGAGGGCGCTGAAAATATTGACTGACCCCTGGCATCCTGGACACAAATTGTTTCAACTCCCATGCTCAAAATGACGCTACACCAAGACAACTGGACACAAGAGCAGTTTTTCCCCCTGAATGCCATAGAAAATAGAATAGAATGGAAAACAGAATTGAATAGAAAATAGAATAGAATAGAATAGAATTCTTTATTGGCCAAGTGTGATTGGACACACAAGGAATTTGTCTTTGGTGCAGATGCTCTCAGGGGACATAAAATAAAATATACATTTGTCTAGAATAGAATAGAGTAGAATAGAATAGAATAGAATTCTTTATTGGCCAAGTGTGACTGGACACACAAGGAATTTGTCTTTGGTGCAGATGCTCTCAATGGACATAAAAGAAAAATATACATTTTTATGAAGTACAACACAACAATTGTCGTAGGGTTCGAATAAGCAATCAGGAAACAATCAAATATTAATATAAATTGTAAGGACACAAGCAACAAGTTACAGTCTTACAGACATAAGTGGGAAGAGATGGATGATAGGGACGATGAGAAGACTAATAGTAATAGTCACATAGCGTTAGTGAATAGTTTGAGGAAATTATTTATTTTAGCAGAGTGATGGCATTCGGGAAAAAAACCCTGTCCTTGTGTCTAGTTATCTTGGTGTGCAGTGCTCTATAATATCATTGTTATATTTTTTAAAAATGATATTAAAAAAACCTATCATTTTGAGGCTAGGAGTTGAAACAGCTTATGTCCAGGATGCTAGGGGTCGGTCAATATTTTCTCTGCCCTCTTTTTGACTCAGTCTACCGGTCCTCAATGGAAGGCAGGTTGGCAGCCATTGTTCTTTCTGCATTTCTAATTTTTCACATTCTTGGGGACTTACCTTCGGCTGGTTCCTTATTAAGGTGGAATCGCTCCTAGCTGGATTTTCAATTTCTGCAAAGAAAAATTCGGACCGTTATCCAGAGGGACCGTGGTGGAACTCGAGGTCTGTTTGGACGGACAACTGCCGATTCTTTTCGAAGCGAGAAATAAAATTAAGCAGTCTTTTCCCTCTGGCCTGGGCTTTTATTTCTCTAAAGAGTTCCTCTCCCAAACGCTGCCGACGTTAATTATCGTGTTGATTATTCACTGAAGCAGGCAATTAATTTAATTAAAGGGCTCGGTTTAAACGTCAAAGACAGAAGCGGAGGCAGGGTGCGTTTAATAAGCGTTAATTATTGTGTGCAAACTTCATTAAGTCAGTCAGTTAGTCGTGCAAGTTGAATCAAGGAGATTTTGTTTTTATTATTTCACGTTAGCACAAAGGAAACAAGCCGCCCCCAAAAAGACATTTACAACAAGGGTAAAAATACTCCATTTAGTCACAAAGAACGAAACCCCGGTTTGTACAAAACGACACAGCCAAACAAAACAATCCACACAGTTACAAATTCTGCCCGATTCTGTGGATCGCAAATAAAACTAAACATTTCCCCTGCACATGTGGTTGACCAAGTCTTGCCAAGCGATCAGCAGAAAACCCAACACATTATTTTAAACCCAAAAGTGTTTCTCACATTTACACACGTAAACATGTTCCAGCGATAAATGGAGCGGTAGCTTTCCGTTCAAACCGAAAATGCTTTACAACGCCCCCAAAATGCAATTTTCCCCCCCTGTCTTTTTGACAGTACAGTGTCCCCTCGATTTCCGCGGTGATGCGTTCCGAGACCACCCGCGAAAGTCGAATTTTCGCGAAGTAGAGATGCGGAAGTAAATACACCATTTTTGGCTATGGACAGCATCACAAACCATCCCGTAACACCTTAAACCCCTAAATTACCATTTCCCCTTCCCTTAACAACCATTGACTCACCATTATTACTGGGACTCACCATTGAATAAGACACTTAGTGATCCCGATATTTATAAAGATAATTATTTATTAACAATTATTATTATTATTTATTTGGAAAAAATATTAGTTCGGTGATGATGTATGACATGATCAGGCGGGAAAAACCCGTGGTATAGGGGAAAAAACCGCGAAGTATTTTTTAATTAATATTTTTTGAAAAACCGTGGTGTAGGCTATTCGCGAAGTTCGAACCCGCGAAAATTGAGGGAACACTGTAAATATATTTTCTAAGAGACTGTTTTCTCCTCCGTTCCATCAAGGCTAGCTATTTATTTATTTATTTATTTATTTATTTATTTATTTATTTATTTATTTATTTATTTATTTATTTATTTATTTATTTATTTATTTATTTATTTATTTATTTATTTATTTATCTATCTATCAACTATCTATCTCTATCTATCTATCTATCTATCTATCTATCTATCTATCTATCTATCTATCTATCTATCTATCTATCTATCTATCTATCTATCTACTTACTTACTTACCTACCTACCTACCTCTATCTATCTATCTATCTATCTATCTACTTACTTACCTACCTACCTACCTCTATCTATCTATCTATCTATCTATCTATCTATCTATCTATCTATCTATCTATCTATCTATCTATCTATCTATCTATCTATCTATCTATCTATTTCTATCTATCTATCTGTCTGTCTGTCTGTCTGTCTGTCTGTCTACTTACTTACTTACCTACCTACCTACCTACCTACCTACCTACCTACCCACCTATCTACTTACTTACTTACCTACTTACCTACCTATCTACTTACCTACCTACCTACCTACCTACCTATCTATTTCTATCTATCTATTTCTATCTATCTATCTATCTATCTATCTATCTATCTATCTATCTATCTATCTATCTATCTATCATCTATCTATCTATCATCTATCTATCTACTTACTTACTTACTTACTTACTTACTTACTTACTTACTTACTTACTGATTTGATTTGATTTGATTTGATTTGTATGCTGCCCCTCTCTGGAGACTCGGGGCGGCTAACAGCAATAATAAAACAGCATATGATAATAATCCAATACTAAAAACAGTTAAAAACCCATGATTATATTATCTTTACTCCTCCAACTTAATTTCTACGTCTTTCGGGAGACCGGCCGTTCGCCTCCTCCTTCCCAGTGGCCACCCAGGTTGTGCTTGTGGGTGGTGCTTCCAGAGAAGACGTTGTGTGTCCCTCGGTCTGGATTCTTGTTTTCCCCAAAGCCCAAATTGCAAAAGCAAAATATGTACAAACTCTCTAGAAAAGCATTCGGACGGTGTGAGTTTTCATCAGAAGACCATGTGGCAGAATCAGAATAGAGTTGGAAGGGACCGTGGAGGTCTTTTATCCAAGCCCCCTGCTCAAAAACTGGAGACCCTCAACCGTTTTCAGACAAGGGACTGTCCAGCCTCTTCTTAAAAACCTCCAGGGATGGAACACCCACAACATCAACCCACAAAATGAAGTCACACTCAGAATACAGCAGTCCCTCTACTTACGAACTTCATTCGTTCTGTGACCAGGTTGTTAAGTAGAAACGTTTGTAAGAAGAAGCAATTTTTCCCCATAGGAATCAATGTAAAAGCAAATAAGGCATTTGATTGGGGAAACCACAGGGAGGGTGGAGGCCCTGCTTCCTCCCAGGAGATTCCTAAAGAGGCCCCACGGAGGCTTCTCCCTGCCTTTTCCAGCCTTGTTTCCTCCCAGGACATTCCTAGAGAGGCCCCACGGAGGCTTCTCCCTGCCTTTTCCACTCCCAGGACATTCCTAGAGAGGCCCCACGGAGACTTCTCCCTGCCTTTTCCACTCTGTTTCCTCCCAGGACATTCCTAGAGAGGCCCCATGGAGACTTCTCCCTGCCTTTTCCACTCCCAGGACATTCCTAGAGAGGCCCCACGGAGGCTTCTCCCTGCCTTTTCCACTCTGTTTCCTCCCAGGACATTCCTAGAGAGGCCCCATGGAGGCTTCTCCCTGCCTTTTCCACTCCCAGGACATTCCTAGAGAGGCCCCACGGAGACTTCTCCCTGCCTTTTCCACTCTGTTTCCTCCCAGGACATTCCTAGAGAGGCCCCATGGAGACTTCTCCCTGCCTTTTCCACTCCCAGGACATTCCTAGAGAGGCCCCACGGAGGCTTCTCCTTGCCTTTTCCAGCCCTGTTTCCTCCCAGGACATTCCTAGAGAGGCCCCACGGAGGCTTCTCTCTGCCTTTTCCGGCCCTGTTTCCTCCCAGGACATTCCTAGATAGGCCCCACGGAGACTTCTCCCCGCCTTTTCCGGCCCTGTTTCCTCCCAGGACATTCCTAGAGAGGCCCCACAGAGGCTTCTCCCTGCCTTTTCCGGTTACAGTTTCAGAGGCTGGGGGTTGTAAGTGGAAAATGGTTCTTGAGAAGAGGCAAAAAGAAGTCTTGAACATCCGGTTCTTATCTAGAAAAGTTCGTAGGTAGAGGCACCACTGTATTTGTCTTGGTTATTGAATCAAACAAGATGACATTGGATTGTATAGCATGCAGCGATATTATCTAATCAAATGACAGGCCAAGACACACACGTACACAAACCCATGCCAACATTTCACATGCCTTTGTTTCGCTAGTTTTTTATTTTGCCGTAAGGCATCTCCTTACATCAGGGATGTCAAAGTCAAGGAGTGCTTAGATCTGGCCTTTGGGGCCACCTTGGAAACAGCGGAGAACCGGCCGGCCGTATTTCTACCAGCAAAAACCGAATCATCGCAGCCGAAAGTAGAGCTCGCAAGGGCCACACATGACACTCCCAACTCCATTTTCACTGGCAGGAGGCTGTCGCAGCCAAAATGGAGCTCGGGAGCCTCAATGAGTGACGTTGAGCTGGCCACACCCACCCTGGCCACACCCATCCTGGCCCTCCAAGGTCAAATATTAAGATACTCATGAGCTAGGAGAGCCAGTGGTAACCAGGTCAGCCAATGAATAAGCATAGCAACTCAGTCAGTCAATAGGAGCTAACTACTTCCTGAATCTGTGCCGAGAAATTGATACTAAAAGCTTAAGGCTGGGCGTGGTGGACTCCTACGGGTATGGTCAGGTATGTAGTAGCAGTAGCAAAATTTTGGTCAGGTACACAGTACCAGTAGCAAAAATTTGATTTTTTTCCCTTTTTTTCTGGGCTCTGGGTCTGTTTTTCCTATCGCAGTAAATGAGGTTGAATGTGTATAGTTTTAGAAGAGCTGTGCTTGTGCGTGTGTGCACATACACTTCAATATAGTAGATACTCAGGGGTGGGCTACTGCCCAGATGTGGGGAATGCAGTGAGGTAGCAAAAATGGAGCTCCACGCCAGGCCCCCCAATTTGTCTAGTTGTTGTTGTTATTTCTTTGGGGGCAACCGGATGCTTGTCCCAAATTCCCAGTCCTGGTGAAAGGAGGGATGGAGGGAAGAAGGAAGGGTTTGAAGAAAGTCCCACGTGTCCCATTCAAGAACTTGTAGCATCACCTGCCAAATAATTGGGAGAGAGAAAAAACACCCAATTGTTTTTTTCGTTTTGCCTGCGATTAAAACTTTGTCATTAAAAGCTTGGACGATTATCCATGGTTCAACAGTGAAAGAACTCTGTATATTTGCACAGGGCTCGTTAATACCGTTGTGAGCCGCCCCGAGTCTACGGAGAGGGGCAGCATACAAATCTAATAAATTATTATTATTAATTATTATTAGTCCTTCCTTCTCCTCGCCAGAATAGACAGACCCAATTCCTGCAACCAGTCTTCACATGTTTGAATAATGAATACTCAACCGTTTTTATTATTATACCTTTGAAAAGTGTTCGGAAACTTCAGATCGTGCAGAATGCGGCCGCGAGAGCCATCGTGGGGCTTCCAAGATTCGCCCACGTTTCTGCAACACTCCGCGGCCTGCACTGGCTGCCGATCGGTTTCCGGTCACAATTCAAAGTGTTGGCCATGACCTTTAAAGCCCTACATGGCATTGGGCCAGAATACATCCGGCACCGCCTTCTACCGCACGAATCCCAGCGGCCGATAAGGTCCCACAGAGTCGGCCTTCTCCGGGTCCCGTCGATCAAACAATGTCGTTTGGCGGGCCCCAGGGGAAGAGCCTTCTCTGTGGCGGCCCTGGCCCTCTGGAATCAACTCCCCCTAGGGATTAGAACGGCCCCCACCCTCCTTGTCTTTCGCAAATTACTCAAGACCCACCTTTGTCGCCGGGCATGGGGGAGTTGGGATATTCCTTCCCCTAGGCCATTACAAGTTATGCATGGTATGTTTGTGTGTATGTTTGGTTTTTATAATAGGGGTTTTTAGTTGTTTTATTAAATTGGATTGTTACCTGTTGTTTTTTATCATTGTTGTTAGCCGCCCGAGTCTGCGGAGAGGGGCGGCATACAAATCCAATAAATAGTAATAATAATAATTATGATTAAATGCACAGGGATAGTATATGTGGCACCTTGCTCAACAGTAGTAACTGTGAGAGGGACCTTGGAGTCCTAGTGGACAACCATTTATATAGGAGCCGGCCGTGTCCAGCAGCTGCCCAAAAACGCCAACACAGTTCTAGGCTGCATCAACAGAGGGAGAGAATCGAGATCATGTGTAGTGTTAATACCACTTTGTAAGGGCTTAGTAAGGCCACACTTTCAATTTTGGTCACCACGATGCAAAAAAAAGAATGTTGAGACTCTGGAAAAGTGCAGAGAAGAGTGACAAAGATGATTTTAGGGGACTGGAGGCTCAAACCTAGGAAGAACGGTTGCAGGAACTGGGTTATGTCCAGTTTAATGAAAAGAAGGACCAGGGGAGACAGGATAGCAGCCTTCCAGTATCTCAGGGTTTGCCCCAAAGAAGAAGGAGTCAAGCTATTCTCCAAAGCACCTGAGGGTACGACAAGAAGCAACGGGTGGAAACTAAACAAGGAGAGAAGCAACTTAGAACTAAGAATAAATTTCCTGACGGTTGGAACAATTAACCAGTGGAACTCCTTGCCTCCAGAAGTTGTGAATGCCCCAACCCTGGAAGTTTTAAAGAAGATGTTGGATGACCCTTTGTCTGAAGTGGTGCAGGGTTTCCTGCCTAAGCAGGGGGTTGGGCTAAATGACCTCCAAGGTCCCTTCCAATGTTGCTACTCTATTCTTTTAGCCTCCAGTCCCCTAATCCTCTCTGCTGCTCTCCTCTGCATTCTTTCTGGGGTCCCACGTGGTCACTCTTCACATCATCAATGCTGCCAGGATGTTCTTACCACCCTCAAGGTGGGACCCCCCCCTGAAAATTAGCAATGTGTGTATCGCACTGGCAATGGATCTTCTAAACATCTCCTTGGAGAGGTGTTTGCATCAATTCTCGTGCCCTTTGCTACGGCGGTTCCATTGTTGTGGTCTTTTTGTGCGGGTGTGGCTGTGTAGCGAAGCTTCCTGTCTTTATGGGGCAGGTGTTTGTAGTTTGTGGGTGGGGGGGAGGGGACCTTACCTGACTGTGTGATAATACTCCGTCCTCGCTTGGCAGCTGTGGAAAGAAGAGAAACCAAGTGAAAAGCAGGAAGTGGGTGGTTGGAGAGTCACAACGGCTCTCTTGTTGCAGACAGTGTCGAGGGAATTATCGGTTTAGCAGAGTGATGGCGTTCAGGGGAAAAAACTGTTCTTGTGTCTAGTTGTCTTGGTGTGCAGGGCTCTGATGTTTTGAGGGTCGGAGTTGAAACAATTTATGTCCAGGATGTGAGGGGTCAGTCAATATTTTCCCTGCCCTCTTTTTGACTCAGTCTACAGGTCCTCAAAGGGAGGCAGGTTGTTTTTTTACAGCCCTCTCAAAGCAGTTTATAGAGGTAGCACAGGGGTGGGCCAAGATGGCTCTTCTATGACATGTGGACTTCAACTCCCAGAATTCCTGAGCTAGCATGGTTGGCTCAGGGATTCTGGGAGTTGAAGTCCACAAGTCATAGAAGAGCCAACTTGGCCTACTCCTAGACTAGAAGACCTCCACAGTCCCTTCCAACCCTACGATTCTATGATCTGAGGCTTTTCTATGGCATGTGGACTTCAACTCCCAGAATTCCTGAGCTAGCATGATTGGCCCAGGGATTCTGGGAGTTGAAGTCCACAAGTCATAGAAGAGCCAACTTTGCCTAACGTTGAGCTAGCACATTACCCCCAACAATCTGGCTCCTCCATTTTATTTGATCTTGGAAGGACGGAAAGCTGAGTCAACCTTGAACCCGGTGAGCGTTGAACTGCAAGCCGGCAGTCAGCAGAAGTAGCCTGCAGTACTGCACTCTAACCACTACGCCACCACGTCTCTTAGAGGATGGCTTGGAGGCCAGAAGGATGTATGGGAGAGCTCAGATTAAAGTGGTTGGCCCTCCGACCCCTTGGAACCTCCGCGGAGAAGTAGAGGGTGCCCTGGGATGGGGGTGAGGGCTTTCCCACCACCTGGTGACCCACAGGTGGCTTTCTGGTTCAGCTTTTTTCCTCTTTTGGGATAGAGGGAGAAGGAAAGAGGGCAGGAGTGGGGAACCTGGTCACTGGAGGGGGTCATTTTGCAAACGGGTGTGCAGCTGAGAGAAAAATCTTGTACCTCTCCTCTTCCGCACATAAAGGACAGTGCCACCACCGACAGGTAGACCGATAAGTACAACCACGAGCCCGATCCACCATTTACTTGTAGGCGGCTCCTTTTCTGCAAAAAAAAGAACAGAGGTCAACCCTGGTCAAACATGAGAAACCCTGCAGAGATCTCTTCCTTATACAGGTGGTCCTCGATTAGTGACCACTTGCAGTTCTGAGGGACAGTGGTGAAAAAAATAACCTCTCAGGATTATGCTGTCCTTTCATAGAACATCGGAGAGAAGGCTTGGAAGGGACCTTGGAGGTCTTCTAGCCAAGGGGTCGGCCAAATTGGCTCTTCTATGACATGTGGACCTCAACTGCCAGAATCCATGAGCTAGCATGATTGGCTCAGGGATTCTGGGAGTTGGAGTCCACAACTCATAGAAGAGCCAACTTTGCCTACCCTGGTATCTAGTCCAACCCTCTGCCCATGGAAGGAGAACCTATACCTGCACATCTGGAACATGAGCTGAAGAAACATAACTACGGAACTTTTACTAACTCTGCAATGTAGTTGAAGCAGGAATATTATCCCAGAGGCTGAAAAAATCTCCTTTTAACCATCATTTCCAGCTAAATATTTATTAATTAATTTATTTTATTAATTAGATTTGTATGCTGCCCCTCGCCGTAGACTCGGGGCGGCATAAAAATCTAATTAAAAGTTCCCGCTCAAGAAATCTACTGCTTTTTTTGGGGTTTCCTGTTGAATAGATGTTGACAAACCCCTAACAAGCCATTGAGAGTTGAATATCTTTCAGCCTTTTATTTATAGTTTCAAGATAATATAATTTCCTTGTACCTCGTGGTCTGCCAGTAGAGATTGCAGTTATTAATTGTGTATTCATTTGAAATTTTCTTAACCTGCCTTTACAATTTTTTAAAAAAAAGTAAATTTATTGAACAGATTTGCACAAACACTTAAAATTCTTCAAAGTCCTGTCCTTGGGCCTCTACACATTTTTTCCAGCAACTCTGCCGTGACCGGTACATGCCCTGGAAGGCGTCTTCAAGGACGTCTCGCAAGGTCTTCGTCACGGCTGACTGGATCTCTTCTATGGATGAAAAACGCGCCTTGCCACAACGTGCTACGAGTACGCGAGTTCCTGGCCAAACACCAGGTGGCAACGCTGCCCCCTATAGTTCTGATGTCGCCCCAGCAGGCCCTGAAAGGAACCTATTTTTCATCCATAGAAGAGATCCAATCATCCCTGATGAAGACCTTGCGAGAGATCCCCGAAGACGCCTTCCAGGGACGTACTGGTCATAGCAGAGTCACTGGAAAAAATGTGTAGAGGCCCAAGGACAGAACTTTGAAGAATTTTTGTGCAAATCTGTTCAATAAATTACTTTTTAAAAAAATAACTTTTGGAACGCACCCTGTATTATTCTTATAAATAACTCAAGGTGGTGAATGTATCTAATGCTCTGACTGTCTCCCAAAGTCGCCCTATTAGCTTTCATCCCTTTTCATGGGACTCAAAGTCATCTTTGAGTGACGGGCCCGTTTAGCCAACTGTCATGCCTACGGTGGGAATAGAACTGGTTTTCAGGCCATGGTGGACAATGTTCCCTCTAATGTTTTTTTCAGTGTGGGTGGAAAAGTATAGTATCTGAGCGACAGTCCCTTTGGGACTGGGTGGCATAGAAGTATAAATAAATAAGTAAGTAAGTAAGTAAGTAAGTAAGTAAGTAAGTAAGTAAGTAAGTAAGTAAGTAAGTAAATAAATAAACAAATCCCTTCTGTTTTATTAAAAGAAATTAATAATTTAAAAAACCCAAAATCCATTACTATTAAAACTAAAACAACCAGCAAAACTATTAATAAAAACAGGTGAGGGCTGGGTTTTTTTCTCTGTTATTATTTAAGTGTTTTAAATCAAGAGTCACTTCTCTCTCTGTTTCTCTCTCTTTCCTGTCATTCTCTGCCTCAATCATTTTCTCATTTCTCTTTTTTTCTCTCCCCTTTTTTCTATCATTTCTCTCTCTCTCTTCCTTCCACTCTTCTCTCTCTCTCTTTCTTCCTCTCTCTAACTCTCTTCCTTCCTCTTTCATCTCTCTCTCTCTCTTTCTTTCTTTCTTTCTCTCTCTTTCTCTATCTTGCTTTCTTCCTCTCTCACACTCTCTTCCTTCCTCTCTCATCTCTCTCTCTCTCTCTCTCTTTCTCTCTCTCTCTCTATCTTGCTAACTGCAATGCATAGTTTGATGTGATTCCAACCATTTACTTTGGCAAGATGGGCAGCCTTATGAATTTAATAATAGCCAAATTTAATATACAAAGCTCATCGCTAAGATATACGGCATGGATAGCGTCTCCCATCAGGAAGCCAAAATAAAAATTAAGTTATTTCTCAACTTAACGTGTCTCACCACAGCCGTTTCTCAACACCGCAACAAAACCTCACCCTGCCTCTAAAAAGTGCCAAATCATTTCTGCACAGGAACACATTTGCAGATAAGCTGCACAACCATTAAAACTTGCACCATCAAGGTTTTTAAATACACAATTAAGACTGTTGGGTCACTTCATAGCAAGATAGAATAATAAGGCTGGAGGGGCCATAGAGATCTTCTAGCCCAGGGGTCCCCAAACTTTTTACACAGGGGGCCAGTTCACTGTCCCTCGGACAGTGGGAGGGCCAGACTATTAAAAAAACTATGAACAAATTCCTATGCACACTGCACATACCTTGTTTTAAAGTAAAAAACAAAATGGGAACGTACTATTTAGAGGGGGGGGGGGAAAGAAGTCTGAAATTCATATATGTTTATGTTTTGTTTTTAATTTTCTTTCGTTAACATTTGATTGGCTATACAAGGTTTTCTTGGCTTATGGAAAAATGTATAAAGAAAGAAGGAAGCACTATGGCATACGGGGTTAATACCTTAGAAATATAATTGGTGTTGCACTTTTTGAAGGAACATTAAGGAGGGAATTTAATTAAAAGAAAATGATGACAAAATTAGAAAAAAAAACTTTTGCAACTTTTTTGATGACTGATATTAGTTACTAACAAAATACCACATTTTTATTCATGGAAAATTAGATGGTACACTGTGTTGTTTGAATGTATGTTGAGAGAAAAATTTAAAAAAATTACCTCCCCCAAAAACAGTCCTTCCTTCCTCTGTCCCTCCATTCATTTCATTCTTCCTTCCTTCCTTCCTTCCTTCCTTCCTTCCTTCCTTCCTTCCTTCCTTCCTTCCTTCCTTCCTTCCTTCCTTCCTTGTTCCCTCCATTTCTCCTTCCTTCCTTCCCTCCTTCCTTCCTCTCCACTTCTCCTTCCCTCCCTCTCTTTCCCTTTTCTTTCTTTCTCTCTCTCTTTTCCCTGTGCTCTTGTCACTCACTGGCGGGCCGGATAAATGGCCTACGGGCCGTAGTTTGGGGAGCACTGTTCTAGCCCAACCAACTAACGAAAGGAAAACGTTTGAGCTCACAAATGCAAAACATTTTGATAGAGAGCTAAATTGACACCTTCAACCATCTGTGAAAACAGGCCTTTGAACGCTCCTTAATATTACGCGGAGTGGTTTATCGATGCTTCCCTGCCTTCCGGCCTCCTCTCTGGGTGTCAGGTAAGCAGCTATAGTCATGTGCGAATCAGAGTTGGGTTCCTGACGGTTCAGACTGGTTCTATAGCAATGGCCGACTGGACAAGCCCCCGATTTAATATATCCTACGTAATATATCCTACGTAGCTTCTGCTCTGGCAATCTCACACTACTGACTAGAGCCTACAAAACTTATGCCAGACCCATCCTCGAATACAGCTCATCTGTCACATTTCAGACATCAACACTCTCGAAAACGTCCAAAGATATTTCACCAGAAGAGCCCTTCACTCCTCCACTCGAGACAGAAGACCCTACGAAAACAGACTAACTATCCTAGGTCTTGAAAGCTTAGAACTGCGGCGCCTAAAACACGATTTAAGTATTGCCCACAAGATCATATGCTGCCATGTCCTTCCGGTCAACGACTACTTCACCTTCAACCGCAACAACACAAGAGCATGCAACAGATTCAAACTTAATATTAACCGCTCCAAACTTGACTGTAAAAAATATGACTTTAACAATCGAGTCGTCGACGCGTGGAACTCATTACCGGACTCTATAGTGTCTACTCCCAACCCCCAACATTTCTCCCTTGGACTCTCCACGATTGACCTCTCCAGGTTCCTAAGAGGCCAGTAAAGGGCGTACATAAGTGCACTGATGTGCCTAACGTCCCCTGTCCAATTACCTTTCCTTTTCTCATATATCCTATATATTCTCTCCCTCTCATCCACTCCTCTTCTTTTTTACTTACTATCCCTATATATACTACTTAATGTCTATTTCATTCCATATGTATTGTATATTGGACAAAGAATAAATAAATAAATAAATAAATAATATTTTAAGGTGCATGCATATTAATGTGTATGTGAGGTAGAAGAAATTTAAAAAAAAATTGGGGAAAAAGAAAACCATTTACTTTATTGTTTATCGCCTATGTTACAAGAATCTGTCTGGACATCGCATGGGAAACCTCATGGAGCATGGCCATTTGTGGCTGTGCAAGGACTCCAAGCTACAAAAAAATGGACAAAAAAATGGAAACACCTTGAAAATCCAGATTTGGAATCCAGGTTTGTGAAGCTCCCTTCGAACAGTTTTGGTGGAAACTGGGTTCTGTACGTGTCTATTGAGCTCTGCAGTGATTTTAGGAGCTGCGGTCTTGCGATCCGCTCTAACCATTCGCTTTAGAGTCCGACCGGTCTCTCTCAGACGACTTCGACTTTCGACCAGACCTGTGCTGGGCTGAGGACGTTTTCCCTTCTCTTTCAAAAGCAGTCATGACTTTTGAGACATGACCTCTTAAAACGGCAAACATTCGGGCACCAACAATTTGGCCTCTTTGAAAGTCTGAGAGGTCTGCCATTTCTAGAAGGTTATAACCCATTTCCTTAAATTTCTGTTTTAAAAAAGGTAGTTTAAAAAAACACATCAAATAACAGAATTAAAAACAACAACATTAATATATGTCAAGTTTTGATTGATTTGAACATATTCAAACATTATGATGCCAAAATGTCAAGTGTTTCCATTTTTTCATCCACCCCCTTTAGGCCCTCACTTGACTCATTCTTCCAGTCTGGTCATAAATTTTCCACCATTGAAAAAAAGTTTGCTCTTTATATAATTGAAGAAGCAAAAATATTTCCCGCCATTGAAGAAATTCAGCAATCCTTTCCCAAAGCTTAGCTTTGGGACAACCCTGAACAGGAAGGATTGGGACAACAAACATTCTGGCAGTGTCCTCTTCAACCCACATGAGAAAAAGACTTATGGGTCTTATGATTGGAAGTAACTGCTGAGATCAGCAGTGGAAGAACTGGGTTCATTGCCCATATTTGTGAGGGGATATGTAGTTGTACCGCCTCCTCTGCTGGCTACACCCACTCTTTCACCAGGGCTTATTTTTCTGGTAGGACTTAAAAATCAAGCTAGGGCTTATTTTCAGGGTACGGATGGTGTTGTGGTTAGCTCTGGCCCAGCTCCTGCCCCAAGGACTGTGGATGTGGGGGAGACATCCACATGCTGCAGGCCTGTTTTGCCCCCGGTGGAACCTGCTGATGAAGGCTCCTCTGACCAAGAAGACAGGAGTGACAGGGAGGAGGAGAGTGGGGCAGACAGCTCAGAAGGAGACCAATTCTCTAGCTCCTCCTTGGATTCGGAACAAGAGTTTATGATACAGCCACGCATGCGGAGAGCGATGCATAGGCAGCAACAACTGAAGGATTATTACAAGAGAAAATGAGGCCACCTGTGGTTGGGTGGGGCTCTGGTCATTAGTGAGGCTGCTATAAAGAGCAGCCTGTGGGTTTGGCCATTGTGGAGGATTATCTGGCCATTGTGTTTCGTGACTGCTTTACTGACTTTGACCTTTTGTGTGCTGATTTTTCCCCACTTTGAAACTAAACCAGGGCAAAGTGTGTTTCACTTTGTGAAAGAAGAAGGACTGTGAATTGCCTCACAGCTGCAAGCTAAGTATCACAGAACTGATAAGGGACTTGTACAAATTACCAGGTTGTTTGGAGACGAGTGCTCTTGGCTATACCAAAAGAGGGCTTGGTTTAAGGGACTTTTCATTATAGAGAACATTGTTTTGAATTTTCAAACGTGTGTGGGTCTGAAATTGTATCTGTGCTTTTTTGGGAGGATTCTCTATCAGACAGCTCGACAGAACAGATGGTAAGTGTGAATGACGGCCATGGCGCTGCAACGTTCTTAATTTCAGGACTGGATGAGTACTTGGGGGTGTGGTCCAGCCAGAACACTAATTTGGGCTTGCCGCGGCGGCTCGTGACTGCTTGCGGGGCCAGCACGATTTCGCTTCTGCACCTGTAGTGCGCCCGTATTTCGGCGACGTCTTTTTGCTTCTGCGCTGCCAAAACACGGGCGCACCTGCGGCTCTGTGTCCGATTTTGCTACCTCCACAGGTGCAGAAGCAAAATCACGCTGGCCCCGCAAGCACTCACGGCTCGCGAGCCCAATTCAGCATTCCGACTAGCAGTATGTGTGTGTCTTATTTACAACTTCAAACAGTCACTGCGGTAACTCAGGAATGACCTGTAAACTCAAACCAAACATAGTTAGCTCAAATAGTGTGTCTCAATAACAACATACCATCTCCATGTTGTTTGGAATTCTTTTTTACAGACTCGCTTATGTACAGTATACAGAAACACGACAGCTTTATTAATCTGCAACATACGAAAACACATCAGCGTTATTAATGGATAGCACACATATCTTTGTTAATGCGCAACATGCATAAACACATCTTTTTTATTAATCGGCAACATACATAGCACACTTTATAAAGTACGACACATAAAAACATGTACACAAATCAACAGGAATGGACACAGAAAGCTCATAGCTTGGGTGAACAGCTATAATTGTGATTCAATGGTGTGATGATTAAGTGATGATTATTTCCCCTAATTTAGCCAATTGCGTTGTTGATATTGTTGTATTTCCTCTTATGGATCTTACCATATGCAACTTTTCCTATATTTAGTCCTATGTGCAGTGGTACCTCTACCTGAGAACGCCTCTACTTAAGAACTTTTCTAGATAAGAACTGGGTGTTCTAGATTTTTTTGCCTCTTCTTAAGAACCATTTTCTACTTAAAGAACCCGAGCCTGGAAAAATTTCCTAGGAAATTTGAGTGCGGCACAAAGGCCCGGCCAGTTTCCTGCCATTCCCCCTTTAATCCCGGCCATCTCGGGCTTTTCTGGGCTGCCAGAGGAGCCTTTCAGTGGCGCTTAAGGAGGCTTTGGCAGCCCAGAGCGAACGGAGCATTTTCCTTTCTCTGGGCGCTTGGAGAGGGAATAAACCTCTGCCGATGCCTAGAGAAAGGAAACACTCCCTTCGCTCTGGGCAGCGGCTGTCCTCCTCCTCATCTACCTCTCCTCCTCCTCCCACCCAAATTCCAAGCTTTTATTTCTTTCCTAATGGGTTTGCACGCATTATTTGCTTTTACATTGATTCCCATGGGAAAAATTGCTTCTACTTACAAACTTTTCTACTTAAGAACCTGGTCACGGAACAAATTAAGTTCTTAAGTAGAGGGACCACTGTATTAGCGCTATCTGTTTGGATGGTTTTTGATGCTCTTTGGTGTTACCTAGTTTGAGTAATGAAATGCCTGCAAGGAACCCCCCAATGTTCTTGGGACCCCCAAAGCTCGACGCTGAGCCACAAAGATTCTCCTCCATTTATACCAATTTTCACCCCCCAGAGAGATGGACATGTGACCGCAACTGAGGCCAAAATGTCCATCGGTAAGCAAGACAACTATGTTAAGTAAGCTTTGCCCCATTTTATATGACCATAATTAAGTTCATAACATGGTTGTTAAGTGAATCTGGATTCCACATTGTCCTCACTTGTGGGAATATCACAAAAGAGGATCGCGTGACCCTGGGACCCTCATAATAAGTAGGAATCAGTTGCCATGTGTCGGATTTGGATCACATCACAATGGGGAATGTTACAAAGGTTGTAAGTGTGTAAAATGGCCTTCAGTCCCTTTTTCAGTGCCGTTGTAACATTGAATGATCAATAAGTGAACTGTTGCAAGTTAAGGACTACCTGTAGAGGAGACCCAATAGTTTTACTTTCTCCTCCTTCAAGGATTGGGCCTATTAGATGCTTTCTGGGAGGGGAACCCTTTGGAAAACTGCCAAGAGGGAGGGGACAAGGATTACCCCCGGAACCGCCTGCTACCGCACCGAATCCCAGCCACCGATAAGGTCCCACAGAGTTGGCCTTCTCCGGGTCCCGTCGACTAAACAATGTCGTTTGGCGGGCCCCAGGGGAAGAGCCTTCTCTGTGGCGGCCCCGGCCCTCTGGAACCAACTCCCCCCGGAGATTAGAACTGCCCCCCACCCTCCCTGTCTTTCGTAAACTACTCAAGACTCATTTATACCCGCCAGGCATGGGGGGAGTTGAGATATTCCTTCCCCCTAGGCCATTACAAGTTATGCATGGTATGTTTGGTTGTATAATAGGGGTTTTTAGTTGTTGTTGTTTTATTATTGGATTGTACATGTTGTGTTTATTATTGTTGTTAGCCGCCCCGAGTCTGCGGAGAGGGGCGGCATACAAATCCAATAAATAAATTATTATTATTATTATTATTATTACAAGGGAGGGTGGGAGCTATAAGGAGGGGGTGGAGCTCACCGTTATCTCGGGGGGCCTCCGTCCCTGGTATCTTCTCTGGGGTTCAGCGTGGTGGGCAGAATGCAAGTGCAAGCGGGCAGATAGAAAGGAAAGAAAGATCATGCAGTGAGAAACCGTGCAACTCTGGTTTGGCGAATCCATTAACAGCCACCATTAACCCTCTTTTAAATCATATTATTCACGTCTACTTAATTTTACAATCCATTTTCTCAGGTCGAAGCCTCTTTCTCTATTATTTACACACGCGCACAAAAAATTGCAAGTGAAACTGGAGGAGAGAGAGGCAAAAGTAGGGCAGGAAATACATGCAATAAGATCATTATCGTATGTCCGAGTCAAGGCTTGCAAAACAAATTGAGTAAGTGCATTGATCAACTGCCACCGAGAGGCTTCAAGCATTAGGCATCCCTCTTACTTTAAACACAAGAACATAGGCATCCCTTAGATCTCTTAAAGGTAAAGCCATCTTCTCTACCAAAACTGCAAATGAAGATGACGAGTGGGACCTCGTCGAAACGTCGCCAGAAATCTCTGAAACTTACCCAGGAAGAAACCCGAATATGTAGAGAGCTGTGACATATACAGAATATAATTTGTCGGCTATGGACAAATTAACTGCCTTTGAAATGGCCCTGGGTTGGGCCGAGAGGCAAAAAGGAAGCTCCTTCAATATACCAGGGTGATCCGACAGAAAAAACATATACAGTGGTCCCCCGATTATCACGAGGGTTCCATTCCAGGACCCCTCGCAATGATCGGTTTTTCGCGAAGTAGCAGTGCGGAAGTAAAAACACCATCTGCGCATGCGCAGATGGTGTTTTTTACTTCCGCCGCAGCAGCGAGGAGCTGAAGATTGGGGTTTCCCCGCGGCCCACGCAAACTCCTCGCTGCTGCCGCGCGCCCCGCCGCTTGTCTTGTCCGCCCGCCGCTTGTCCGCCGCCTGCCTGCCCGCGCGCCCGCCGCCTCGCCCGCCCCTTTCGCCCGCCCATGCCGTTCGCTTGCGCCGCTTCCCAGCTGAGTCCTGAAGCGAACTTCCGCGTTTGGCTTGGGACTCAGCTGGGAAGCGGCGCTGGGGTTTCCCCGCCGCCCACGCAAACTCCTCGCTGATGCCCGCCGCTCGCCCTCCCGCCCCCAGCAAGACGGGGAAGACCCAGGGAAGCCGCCCAGCAGCTGATCTGCCCGGCGCCATCTACGCATGCGTGGGCCATAGAAAAAAGGGCGCGCAATGCGCAGATGGTGTTTTGACTTCTGGGTTGAAAAATCGCTATATAGCCGTTCGCAATGAGCGGGATCGCGATACCCGGGGGATCACTGTAACCCTTCCCTGGTACAAAGCTGAAGGGATCGCATCCTGTAGCCTAGAGGTGAATTCTCTGCCTCTACAAGGCAGAAGCCCCAGGATCAAATACCTGTGAGGGCATGGCTAGTTGATGAGGCCAGAACAGGGCCGAAATAGTACTATCCTAGTCACCTTTAATTTTAAATTCAGTAAAAACATGCTCTCTCTCTCTCTCTCTCTCTCTGTGAGTGTGTGTGTATATGTATATATATGTTTGTTTTCGTAGATTTTCACAGGTACAGGTATGAAGGTCTTGGCATTACGGGTCTACGGAAGGGACAGCATACGAATCCAATAAATAAATAAATAAATATTTGGGTTTCTTCTGGTTTCTTCTCGTGTAGGATTTAGAGATTTCCGGCGACGTTTCGACGAGGTCCCACTCGTTATCTTCAGGCTGGTGCTTCTGTCCTTGTTCTAGGGGTGAACACTTGTTCTATATATATATATATATATATATATATATATATATATATATATATATATATATATATATATATATATATATATATATATATCCAGCACTCCACACCCACCCAACCAGTATTTATAGAGGGGAGGCAACTCAGGTCTCGCTGTGTTCGCCCTAGAACAAGGACAGAAGCACCAGCCTGAAGATGACGAGTGGGACCTCGTCGAAACGTACACGGGAAGAAACCTGAATATGCCAAGACCTTTTTCCCCCCCTCTATCAAAAGAGGAATTATAAATTAAAGGAACATGATAGGTGACGGCAGCCAGGAATGCTTAATGAGTGAAATTCACACCTTTGGACAGAATCCTTATTCTTGGGCGTCCTCCTCGATCCACCGCTGGGTGAGATCATCCAAGGGCATGGGGTGAGGTATCATCAATACGCCGATGATACCCAGCTGTACATATCCACCCCATGTCCAGTCAACGAAGCAGTGGAAGTGATATGCCGGTGCCTGGAGGATGTTGGGGCCTGGATGAGTGTCAACAAACTCAAACTCAACCCTGACAAGACGGAGTGGCTGTGGGTCTTACCTCCCAAGGACAATTCCATCTCTCCGTCCATTACCCTAGGGGGGAGAATCACTGGCCCCTTGAGAGAAGGTCCGCAACTTGGGCGTCCTCCTCGACTCACAGCTCACATTAGAGAAACATCTTTCAGCTGTGGCGAGGGGGGAGTTTGCCCAGGTTCGCCTTGTGCACCAGTTGTGACCCTACCTGGACCGGGAGTCACTGCTCACAGTCACGCGTGCCCTCATCACCTCGAGGCTCGGCTACTGTAATGCTCTCTACATGGGGTGACCTTTGAAGAGTGTTCGGAAACTTCAGATCGTGCAGAATGCGGCTGCGAGAGCAATCATGGGCTTCCCTAAATATACCCATGTTAGACCAACACTCCACAGTCTGCATTGGTTGCTGACCACAATTCAGTGTTGGTTATGACCTATAAAGCCCTTCATGCCACCGGACCAGATTATCTCCGGGACCGTCTTCTGCCGCAGGAATCCTAGCAGCCGATAAGGTCCCACAGAGTTGGCCTTCTCCGGGTCCCATCGACTAAACAATGTTGTCTGGCGGGACCCAGGGTAAGAGCCTTCTCTGTGGTGGCTCCGACCCTCTGGAACCAGCTCCCCCCAGAGATCAGGATTGCCCCCACCCTTGTTGCCTATCGTAAACTCCTCAAAACCCACCTCTGCCGTCAGGCATGGGGGGGAATTGAAACATCTCCCCCTTGCCCATGTAGTTTCTGTGTACGATTCGACTGTGTGCTTGTGTTTTATATACAGTGATACCTCGTCTTACAAACGCCTCGTCATACAAACTTTTCGAGATACAAACCCGGGGTTTAAGATATTTTTGCCTTTTCTTACAAACTATTTTCACCTTACAAACCCACCGTCACCACTGTGATGCACCGCCTCCGGACTTCCATTGCCAGCAAAGCACCCATTTCTGTGCTGCTGGGATTTCCCTGAGGCTCCCCTCCACGGGAAACGCTACCTCTGGACTTCTGTGTTTTTGCAATGTGGCAGGGGAATCCCAGCATGGGAATCCCAGCAGCGCAAAAACAGGCGCTTCGCTGGCAACGGAAGTCTGGAGGTGGGGTTTCCCAGTGAGGGCAGCCTCAGTGAAATTGCAGCATTGCAAAAACACAGAGGTCCGGAGGTGGGGTTTCCCGTGGAGGGGAGCCTCAGGGGAATCCCAGCAGTGTAAAAACGGGCGCTTCGGCTGGTAAAAGGGGTGAATTTTGGGCTTGCACGCATTAATCACTTTTCCATTGATTCCTATGGGAAATATTGTTTCGTCTTACAAACGTTTCACCTTAAGAACCTCGTCCCAGAACCAATTAAGTTCGTAAGACAAGGTATCACTGTATTGGGTTTTCTTTTGGATTTTTTAACCTAAAACTGTAACCTAGATGGCTAAATATTAGATTTGTGACTATGTATTGTTTTTTACCATTGTTGTGAGCCGCCCCGAGTCTGCGGAGAGGGGCGGCATATAAATCCAATAAATCTCATCTAATCTAATCTATTCTGTTGACTCTTTCCAATGGCCACAAATAAGTGTAGGAGATTCTAACTTTACTCTTCTAACAAATCTTTCTTTGGTCCTAAGTTCTCTTTCTAGCAGAGAAAAACTTACCAGTACAAGCTTGCTTTGAGGAAACTGTCTTGGATGCCCTGCTAACCAGGTTTTCTGCTGTGCAGGTGAAATTGTGATCAAGATCTTGGAGGATGACCACTGAACCTCCCAGATGTGGGATCTGTGCTCTGGGCAGATGAGGTCCAGCTGATGTTCACCCGGTCTTCCCAGGGCTTCGTAGAGCAATTCAAATGCCAGGTTCCATTTTCAGCTCCATCAGGAGTACAGGTCACTCTCACGTCAGAGTCCAGCAAACGTCCTGAACAGGAGATGGAGAGACATGTCACATTTTTAATTTTAATTACTAAACAAATAATTCCCTCAACACTGTCAGACTTTCTACTAAATCTGCACTTCTATTCTACTAGTTTTTCTCATCATTCCTTTCACCCATTTCCTCCCATGTTGACTGTATGACTGTCACTTGCTGTTTATATCCTAAGATTTTTATTAATATTGCTTCTTCATTGCTTATTTGACCCCTATGACAATCATTAAGTGTTGTACCACATGATTCTTGACAAATGTATATTTTATGTTATGTACGTTGAGAGCATATGCACCAAGACAAATTCCTTGTGTGTCCAATCACACTTGGCCAATAAAAATTATATTCTATTCTATTCTATTTAGTTTTGTCCAATACACAATAATCCACCATGAAGGTCATAGAGGGCCACCTTCGAGGAAAGAGAATTAGAGAAAGAATAGAAGAGAGAATATGGGATAAAATAAATCAATGAGAGAATAGAAGAAAGATATAGGGATAGAAGAGAAGATATAGGGGATATAGGAGAGACAATAGGACCTCTTAGGAACCTGGAGAGGTCAACCATGGACAGTCTAAGGGTAAAATGTTGGGGGTTAAGGGATGATACTACGGAGTCTGGTAATGAGTTCCACACTTCAACAACTCGATGACTAAAGTTGTATTTTTTACAGTCAAGTTTGGAGCGGTTAATATTGAGCTTCAATCTGTCGTGTGCTCTTGTGTTGTTGTGGTTGACTCTGAAGTAGTCGTTGACAGGCAGGACATTGCAGCATAGGATCTTGTGGGCAATACTTAGATCAATATTTAAGGCATCGTAGTTCTAAGCTTTCAAGACCCAGGATTGAAAGTCTAGTCTCGTAGGGTCTTCTGTCTCGAGTGGAGGAATGAAGGCAGGGTTCCCTGGGGTCCCATTGGTTGGGGGTCAAGGGAAAGGGAGGGTCTTGCGTTCTCTATCTGCTCAAGATCCCCATGGACCATTGGGGGGCCACTGTGGGACACAGAATGCTGGACTTAATGGGCTTTGGCCCCAATCAGCAGGGCTCCTCTTAGGTAATGACCCTTTGTCTCGGATTGGATAAATTTTGTTTGTAACAGCGTAAAATGTATGTAATCATCTGAGCCACTTTTGTCTGTATATTTTGGATATAGTTTTGTCAGCCAGGCATTTTACATTAAATAAAAAAGCTGTTATTTTTTGCAAGCCTCGAATTGAGTCTCACTCTCTTTGGCATCTGGAGGGGTCTGTAATATGGTAAATGATTTAGCTTTACTAGATAAATGGTCAAAGCAATGGAAACTGCAGTTGAATGTTTCCAAATGTAAAATAATGCACTTGGGGAAAAGGAATCCTCCATCTGAGTATTGCATTGGCAGTTCTGTGTTAGCAAAAACTTCAGAAGAGAAGGATTGAGGGGTCGTGATTTCTGATATTCTTGGAGGTGTCAGTAATATGGCAAAGGATTTAGCTTTACTAGATAAGCGGTCAAAGCAATGGAAACTGCAGTTGAATGTTTCCAAATGTGAAATAATGCACTTGGGGAAAAGGAATCCTCCATCTGAGTATTGCATTGGCAGTTCTGTGCTAGCAAAACCTTCAGAAGAAAACGATTTAGGGGTAGTGATTTCTCACAGTCTCCAAATGGGTGAGCAGTGTGGTCGGGCAGTAGGAAAAGCAAGTAGGATGCTTGGCTGCATAGCTAGAGGTATCACAAGCAGGAAGAGGGAGATTGTGATCCCGCTATATAGAGTGCTGGTGAGACCCCATTTGGAATAATACTGTGTCCAGTTCTGGAGACCTCACCTACAAAAAGATATTGACAAAATTGAAGGGGTCCAAAGACGGGCTACAAGAATGGTGGAAGGTCTTAAGCATAAAACGTATCAGGAAAGACTTCATGGACTCCATCTGTAGAGTCTGGAGGACAGAAGGGAAAGGGGGGACACGATCGAAACATTTAAATATGTCAAAGGGTTAAATAAGGTCCAGGAGGGAAGTGTTTTTAATAGGAAAGTGAACACAAGAACAAGGGGACACAATCTGAAGTGAGTTGGGGGAAAGATCAAAAGCAACGTGAGAAAATATTATTTCACTGAAAGAGTAGTAGATCCTTGGAACAAACTTCCAGCAGACGTGGTTGGTCAATCCACAGTCACTGAATGTAAACATGCCTGGGATAAACATAGATCCATCCTAAGATAAAATGCAGGAAATAGTATAAGGGTAGACTAGATGGACCATGAGGTCTTTTTCTGCCGTCAGTCTCCTAGGTTTCTATGTTTCTATCTCAGTGGCTCAGGGAAAATTCTGGGACCTTACATAACTCAAGCGGGATGGATGACACCAGACCCTATCCAGAAAGTGTGTCTCTTAAGAAACTGGACACCAATTCCTCCCCAGCCCCCAATACCCCACATCTCCATATCACTCTGGACAAAGGGGGGAAGCCTGGAATTTGCTGCCATGGCTGGGATACTTACGGAATATTTGCAGATCAAAGGACTCAACCTCCTTCTTTTCTGTATCTGGTACAAATATTTCTGCTACGAATCTGCCAGCATCCTCTTCTTGAGATGGCCGAGATGTAATTCTCTACAGTCCTTGGAGATGCTCACTCGCTTTCGATAGGCTGGGTTGGCGATCGTGAGGCCACAGGTCTCCCCAAAGGTCACCAGAGCAATACTTTCAGGGTTACCGCTGGCAATTTTACTCCAGGGAATTGATTCAAATGGTGGAGAGGTCTTCACTCGGAATGTGACAGACTCCCCGACAATGCCATTCAGTTCTTCTCCTCCAGATGTTCCTGCAAGTCCAGAGAGCAGAAAGAGGAACCCTTTAAAATTGAGTCACAAGGGACCTTCAGAGAGACATTGAATTCCTCACTCTCAGACTCCAGAGAAGCCTTTCCTAAGAATGGCTCCGAAGGACATAGTGGGGCCGCTCTGGACAATAGCTTCTCCTTCTTAGAGGAACAAGAGGGGCTCAAATGTCTTCTGCAGTAACTCCACTCGAAAAAGAAGACCCTACGAGACTAGACTTTCAATCCTGGGCCTAGGAAGCTTAGAACTAAGACGCCTTAAACAAGATCTAAGTGTTGCCCACACGATCATATACGCTGCAACGTCCTGCCTGTCGGCGACTACTTCAGCTTCAACCATAACAACACAAGAGCACTTCCTGGATTACTGGTCTCGGATCGGCTCTCCATTCCTCCCCCCCCCCCTGCTGCTGCTGCGTCTGGGCTCCTTGCTTTTCTCCTCTTTCCTCCTTCCTGGCCTCGGACGATCTTCCCTCTCTCCTGCCCAGTTTCCCTCCAGCCTCCCCGCGGCCACCTCCCGCCTGAGGTGCAAGCAGAAGGCATGTGTGGAAGCGGCGCTGGCAGCATTTATGTTTCTGGCATCACCCATTCCCCTAGCTACCCATCCCAAGGCGGGGGAGGACCCAGGAAGGAGAGCGCGGGAAACGCGGAGCAAATGGTCACCCCAGCGAGCGGCACTGATAACGTAAGTTGAGGACTTAACAGTTCACTTGAACGCTGATGATCGTTCAAGCCATTCCCACCTGATCACATGGCCGGCAAGCCACTCCTACCCAGTTACATGACCATTAGGCCACACCCACAAAATAAGCCATACCCAGTGTGGCAGTAAAAATTGCGGCTGCCCATTACTGCCTCAACCGTTTCCTGACTTCTGGTGAGCCCTGTAGGCCCATTTTTCGCCCTCTCCAGATGTTTCCAAGTCTCTGAAAACGGCCTCCACACAAAACGAAAATCAGCTGGCCGGCACACACATGCACGCTGGATCTAAGCTAGGGCAATGGCTCACTTGCCAGCAGATATGGCTCTGTGTGACACCTTGCGTGATCTGTCGGGCTCTCTGGTAGAATCCTCCCAAAAATTCACAGGTACAAATTTCAGACACACACACACGTTTGAAAATTCAAAACAATGTTCTTTATAATGAAAATTCCCTTAAACCAAGGCCTCTTTTGGGATAGCCAAGAGCCCTGGTCTCCAAACAACCTGGTCATTTGTCCAAGTCCCTTATCAGTTCTGACATACTTAGCTTGCAGCTGGGAGGCAATTCACAGTCCTTCTTCTTTCACAAAGTGACACACACTTTGCTCTGGTTTAGTTTCAAAGCGGGGGAAAATCAGCACACAAAAGGTCAAAGTCAGCAAAGCAGTCACGAAACACAACGGTCAGATAATCCTCCACAATGGCAAACCCACAGGCTGCTCTTTATAATGACCACAGCCCCACCCAACCACCGGTGGCCTCATTTTCTCTTGTAATAATCTCTCAGTTGTTGCTGCCTATGCATCGCTCTCTGCATGCGTGGCTGTATCGTTCACTCTTGTTCCGAATCCAAGGAGGAGCTAGACAATTGATCTCCTTCTGAGTTGTCTGCCACACTCTCCTCCTCCCTGTCACTCATGTCTTCTTGGTCAGAGGAGCCTTCATCAGCAGATTTCACTGGGGGCAAAACAGGCCTGCAGCATGTGGATGTCTCCCCCACATCCACAGTCCTTGGGAAGGAGCTGGGCCAGAGCTAACCACAACACCGTGGAAGGTGACCAGATGTCCCACTTTTGGCGAGACAGTCCCGCTTTCTGATCATTTGTCCCGTGTCCTGCGGTGTTTGAAAAATGTCCTGCTTTTTAAAAGATCAACTGCCACGCAGAGGTAGCCGGCGCGACAATCACCGCCGCAGTCATCGGCCAGGTATTATTTATTATTATTTATTTAGTCCAATACACAATAATACACAATAAAGGTTATAGAGGCTATAGTAGAGAAGAAATACAAGATACAGGAGAGACTGTAGGACAGGGGACGGAAGGCACTCTAGTGCGCTTATGCACGCCCCTTACTGACCTCTTAGGAATCTGGGGAGGTCAATCGGGATAGTCTAAGGGTAAAGGTCAATCGGGATAGTCTAAGGGTAAAGTGTTAGGGGTTGGGGGGTGATCCTACAGAGTCCAGTAATGAGTCCCACGCTTCGACAACCCGATGACTAAAGTCGTATTTTTTACAGTCAAGTTTGGAGCGGTTAATATTAAGCTTGTATCTGTTGTGTGCCCTTGTGTTGTTGTGGTTGAAGCTAAAGTAGTCGCCAACAGGCAGGACATTGCAGCATGTGATCTTGTGGGCAATACTTAGATCATGTTTAAGGCGTCGTAGTTCTAAGCTTTCAAGGATTGAAAGTCTAGTCTCGTAGGGTCTTCTGTCTCGAGTGGAGGAGTGAAGGGCTCTTCTGGTGAAGCTGCCCCCACTGACCTAGACCTTCTCTTGGACACGACCCGGGCGGATTTGCTGTGGGTGGAGCCTCCAAATCCATCTGGACCACTCCCTGAAGAGGCAGCCAGTAGGAGAAAGCTGATGCATATCAGTGGAGAGTTGAGAAACATTCACAGCTCATTCGCAAAGAAAACATCTCACGAGTTCAACCAAAGTTCTCGGACTTGCGAGATGTTTTGTTTTGAACGGGCTGCCTTGGACACAACGCCCAGGAACGCAACGGAGGTACCGGTACAAGTAGGACGGACTTCTTGTGGTGGGGCGCAATTTGGGGGTGGCAGTGTCGGCAGAGAGTTGGGGGACACACGAAATGTTTACTTCTTCCTGGGGTGGGGCGGGCGTTGTTTACGTACTCCAGAAAAGGGAAGGGCTGGCTTTATTCCCTTGTAATATTCCCTTGTAAAAATAGAGGAAGGTTGCTAAAGAGATGAGTAACTAAGAAGTAGGAAAGTAGAAGTTGTCCGACGGCGTTGAAATAGCCCGCAGCCTGACCCCTAAAGGGGAAGATTTAAAAAAGTGTTGAAACATAGTCAGAAAGGCGAAGTTAAGAAAGTCCAATTTAGAAACATAGAAACACAGAAGACTGACGGCAGAAAAAGACCTCATGGTCCATCTCGTCTGCCCTTATACTATTTCCTGTATTTTATCTTAGGATGGATATATGTTTATCCCAGGCATGGAAGTTTGTTCCAAGCATCTACTACTCTTTCAGTGAAATAATATTTTCTCATGTTGCTTTTGATCTTTCCCCCAACTAACTTCAGATTGTGGCCCCTTGTTCTTGTGTTCACTTTCCTATTAAAAAACACTTCCCTCCTGGACCTTATTTAACCCTTTGACATATTTAAATGTTTCGATCATGTCCCCCCCTTTTCCTTCTGTCCTCCAGACTCTACAGATGGAGTCCATGAAGTCTTTCCTGATACGTTTTATGCTTCAGACCTTCCACCATTCTTGTAGCCTGTATTTGGACCCGTTCAATTTTGTCAATATCTTTTTGTAGGTGAGGTCTCCAGAACTGGACACAGTATTATTCCAAATGGGGTCTCACCAGCGCTCTATACAGCGGGATCCCAATCTCCCTCTTCCTGCTTGTTATACCTCTAGCTATGCAGCCAAGCATCCTCCTTGCTTTCCCTACCACCTGACTGCACTGCTCACCCATTTTGAGACTGTCAGAAATCACGACCCCTAAATCCTTCTCTTCTGAAGTTTTTGCTAACACAGAACTGCCAATGCAAGACTCAGATTGAGGATTCCTTTTCCCCCAAGTGCATTATTTGACATTTGGAAACATTAAACTGCAGTTTCCATTGCTTTGACCACTTATCTAGTAAAGCTAAATCCTTTACCATATTACAGACTGTCAGAAATCACTCACCCTAAATCCTTCTCTTCTGAAGTTTTTGCTAACACAGAACTGCCAATACAAGACTCAGATGGAGGATTCCTTTTCCCCAAGTGCATTATTTGACATTGGGAAACATTAAACTACCCCTAAATTTCTCAACACTTAAAACATTAAAGAATAATAGAGCTGGAAGTAGTGGTAGGCTTTAAGTAAACCAACAACTGGCTCTTGGCCCTAATGGTTGGCTTTGTGGGTGTGGCCATGGTGGGTGTGGCTAGGGTGTGTGACAGGCAGAACTCAGCCTCCTGCACCCCTCTGGGAGCAAAAAATGGGCCGCAGGGGTGTACCTCCCCTCTGTGTCCCATTTTGGGCCTGCAGTCTCCTGGGAGCAAAAAGTGGCTGTAGAGGGTCCATTTTCAACCTCTCTGGGCTACAGAGACATAGAAACCTAGAAGACTGACGGCAGAAAAAGACCTCCTGGTCCATCTAGTCTGCCCTTATACTATTTCCTGTGTTTTATCTTAGGATGGATCTATGTTTATCCCAGGCATGTTTACATTCAGTGACTGTGGATTTACCAACCACGTCTGCTGGAAGTTTGTTCCAAGGATCTACTACTCTTTCAGTGAAATAATATTTTCTCACGTTGCTTTTGATCTTTCCCCAAACTAACTTCAGAGACTATCTGGAGGCTGGAAAGAGGCCCGTTTCCATGCTCTGGGAGGCCTGTTTTACGCCTCTCTGGGCTGTGTGGGGACCCCTCAGAGGGCAGGGACAGGGTGGGGCAGAGCCAGCCAATCATCCTCTTGCAGTTAGCTCTGGCCCAGCCCCTGCCCCACGGACTGTGGATGTGGGGGAGACATCCCCATGCTGCAGGCATGTTTTGCCCCCGGTGGAATCTTCTGGTGAAGGCTCCTCTGACCAAGAAGACGTGAGTGACAGGGAGGAGGAGAGTGGGGCAGACAGCTCAGAAGGAGATCAATTATCTCGCTCCTCCTTGGATTCGGAACAAGAGTTAATGATACAGCCACACATGCGGAGAGCGATGCATAGGCAGCAACAACTGAAGGATTATTACAAGAGAAAATGAGGCCACCTGTGGTTGGGTGGGGCTGTGGTCATTATAAAGAGCAGCCTGTGGGTTTGGCCATTGTGGAGGATTATCTGATTGTTATGTTTCGTGACTGCCTTGCTGACTTTGACCTTTTGTGTGCTGATTTTTCCCCGCTTTGAAACTAAACCAGAGCAAAGGGTGTTTCACTTTGTGAAAGAAGAAGGACTGTGAATTGCCTCCCAGCTGCAAGCTAAGTATCTCAGAACTGATAAGGGACTTGTAGAAATGACCAGGTTGTTTGGAGACGAGGGCTCTTGGCTATTCCAAAAGAGGGCTTGGTTTAAGGGAATTTTCATTATAAAGAACATTGTTTTGAATTTTCAAACGTGTGTGTGTCTGAAATTTGTACCTGTGAATTTGTGGGAGGAGTCTACCAGAGAGCCCGACAGAACAGCATCAGAACTACAGGTTTGCCAGAACTGGATATAAAATTAACATCTGTTTCACCCGAACTGGTCCAAAACGGCTGAATCCCACCCCTTGTTGGAAGGGACTTTGGAAGTGTTCTAAGCCACCCCCGTTACACCATTGGGGACAAATGGTTGTTCAGTCTCTTCTTAAAAACCTCCAGCAGTGAAGCACAACATCTGGAGACAAGCCTGAGTTGTTCTCATTGTCAGGAAATTTCTGCTTAGGTTGGATCTTCTCTTTATAATTTCTCATCCATTACTTCTTGGAGATATTCATGAAGAATATGTGGTTGGTCAATCCACAGTCACCGAATTGAAACATGCCTGGGATAAACATATATATCCATCCTAAGATAAAATACAGGAAAGAGTGCAAGGGATGGACCAGGAGGTCTTTTTCTGCCGTCAAATCTTCTATGTTTCTGTCTGTCTGTCTGTCTGTCTGTCTATCTATCTATTTAGATATCCATCCATCCATCCATCCATCCATCCATCCATCCATCCATCCATCCATCCATCCATCCATCCATCCATCCATCCATCTATGTACATCTATCCATCTTCCTACCTTCCTACCTACCTACATCTATCTATCTATCTATCTATCTATCTATCTATCTATCTATCTATCTATCTATCTATCTATCTATCTATCTATCTATCTATCTATCTACCTACCTACCTACCTACCTACCTACCTACCTATCTACCTATCTACCTATCTATCTATCTATCTATCTAATCTATATCTATCCATCTAACTACCTATCTACCTACCTATCTATCCATCCATCCATCCACCCACCCACCCACCCACTCACCCACCCACCTATTTCATCATCTTTTGCCTTTTGCAATTGACAGAGGGAGATTTGGTCAATTCCGATGGTTTTCAAATTATTATTATTATTATTATTATTATTATTATTATTATTATTATTATTATTATTATTTATCAGATTTGTATGCCGCCCCTCTCCGAAGACTCGGGGCAGCTCACAACAACCGGTTCATCACTTGTCCCCACACCCACAAGTTCATCACATATAATAAATATTATTATTATTATTATTATTATTATTATTATTATTATTATTATTATTATTATTATTATTATTATTATTATTATTATTATTATTATTATTATTATTTATCAGATTTGTATGCTGCCCCTCTCCAAAGACTCGGGGCTGCTCACAACAACAGGTTCATCACTTGTCCCTACACCCACAAGTTCATCACATATAATAAATATTATTATTATTATTATTATTATTATTATTATTATTATTATTATTATTAATCAGATTTGTATGTCGCCCCTCTCCGAAGACTCGGGGCAGCTCACAACAACCGGTTCATCACTTGTCCCCACACCCACAAGTTCATCACATATAATAAATATTATTATTATTATTATTATTATTATTATTATTATTATTATTATTATTATTTATCAGATTTGTATGCCGCCCCTCTCCAAAGACTCGGGGCTGCTCACAACAACAGGTTCATCACTTGTCCCCACACCCACAAGTTCATCACATATAATAAATATTATTATTATTATTATTATTATTATTATTATTATTATTATTATTATTATTATTTATCAGATTTGTATGCCGCCCCTCTCCAAAGACTCGGGGCAGCTCACAACAACCGGTTCATCACTTGTCCCCACACCCACAAGTTCATCACATATAATAAATATTATTATTATTATTATTATTATTATTATTATTATTATTATTATTATTATTATTATTATTATTATTATTATTTATCAGATTTGTATGCCGCCCCTCTCCAAAGACTCGGGGCAGCTCACAACAACAGGTTCATCACTTGTCCCCACACCCACAAGTTCATCACATATAATAAATATTATTATTATTATTATTATTATTATTATTATTATTATTATTATTATTTATCAGATTTGTATGCCGCCCCCTCTCCAAAGACTCGGGGCTGCTCACAACAACAGGTTCATCACTTGTCCCTACACCCACAAGTTCATCACATATAATAAATATTATTATTATTATTATTATTATTATTATTATTATTATTATTATTATTATTATTATTTATCAGATTTGTATGCCGCCCCTCTCCAAAGACTCGGGGCTGCTCACAACAACAGGTTCATCACTTGTCCCTACACCCACAAGTTCATCACATATAATAAATATTATTATTATTATTATTATTATTATTATTATTATTATTATTATTATTATT